>NW_006297812.1:232885-242693 GCF_000327345.1 Myotis davidii | reverse complement strand
AGAGAGTGAGAGGGATGGGACCTGCTTTAGAAAGGGCGATCTGGGTGTCTTCACTGAGAGAAGACAGATTTCCACCTGGAGCTTGAGAAGGAGCCGAGTGAATAAGAAGGGTGGAGCAGAGCACTCTGGGTCACTCCTGCTGCTATAAAGGCGGGAAAGACCTTGGTTTGTTAAAGAAGCAGAAAGGACATCAGTGTGCCTAGATGTGGTAAGTGATGGCATGAGGTGAGGTTGGAGAAAAGGCAGGAGGAAGATCTAACAGGGCTTTGTAAAATTTGAGAGGTGATTTTATTTTAATTTTACTCAAGATCAGTACTTCCAGTTTGGGTACTGCAGTAATGAGGACTCTGATGCCCTCCCTCCTTCCTGCCCCAGCTTGCCCCCTCCCCCCTTTCCTCCTCAGTTCTGGCTGCCTTCCTGGAGGAGCAGAAGATCTATACTTGCAGGAGACAAGGGAACCCGGATGCTTTGAAGACTGCCAGGCAAGGTCTTTGAAGGGATCAGAGGTGGCTCAGGAGAGAGTGGAAAAAGAGGAGGGACTCATGGAGATAAGGTCTGGGACTCTTTGTCATTTGGCCCTATTCTCCTGAAAGGCAGTGATGGGGCAATTCTCTCATCTCTGTCTCTGTCTCTGTCTCCCCCTAACTCTGTCTCTGTCTCTGTCACCCCCAACCCCCATAGAAGAGAGAGCGGCAGAATTCCTCCCTGAAGGCAGCTTTCTTGGAAGGCCTGGGCTTTTCAGAGCCAGCGCTACTGCAGTAACATTTACCACATTGATTTGGGAAGGAAGAAGCACAGAAGCTGGTCCAGGCAGAAGGCAGGAAAGTCGGGAGTGTCTCTGGTTTAATCTTTTCTTCTCTGTTTTATTTTTAAAATCCACTTTGCAAAGATATATGGTGTCTAACATTCTGAAAAGGGAAGCAGCAAAGAAACTCCTTCTGGTGTGAATGAAAAGAATTACATAATCCACAGTAAATTTAGTATAAAATTACATCGCCAGCCCCAGAGTAGAAAATGCTTTTCCCTCCTGCATTAGCCATGTTCAAGGACCCATTATCCTGCGTTCCCAGTCTGCTGTACTTAAAGGGACACACACATGGGCATGCAGGTGAGGCCTGGCTCATGGGAGGGAAGCGGTTGGAACACATTAATTATTTGACCTTCCTTAGGGAACTGGGTTTTTACATAAGTTCCTCCTTGTATTTCTACTTGTCTCTTCTTTCTAAACTGGGCCTTGGGCTCTTGCTGCTTCTTGGGATCCACAGATTGGGATTTCCTGAAGTGCCAAGAGTTCCTTAAGACCTGGGGCTGCCTCTACCCAGGCCCCTATAAGGCTTCTAGGCTGAGAGGAGAGCTCAGTGCCAAGCTCTACCACTTCCAGCTGTGTGACCTTGGGCAAGTTACTTACTATCTCTATGCCTGTTTCCTCTTGTGTAAAATGATGATGACAAAAGTATAAAGGCACCCATTTACCGCAAAGGACAGTTGTGGAGTTTAATTGAGGAAATGTGTTTGTAAGCTCTTGGCGCAGTGCCTGACTCATAGTAATTTTTCAAGGGAAGTTACCTACCTTTATAGTCAACTCCTTGTTCAATTGTTCTGGAAAAAGCTGTCATCTCCCTCTGAGATGGGAATTTTCTCCAAAGGATGCTGTGTGGCCCTCATCATGTGGTGTCCCAGCCAAACATGCTTTATTTATTCATTCATTCAATAAACATTTATTGAGCTCTTACTATATGCCCAGTGCTGAATTCGATCTGCTGATAAAAAGACAAATAGACAAATATCTTGGCCCTTTAAGGGTTTATTGACATTGGACAAGATGGATATGAAAGCTACCTCGCAGGCTGGAAATGACCACAGAGTGGAGAGGCAAAGGAAGTCCTGAGCCATTCTTGGTGCCTGGGTGTCCAAGGCAGGCTTAGAAGTAGCCAGGGGTCCTCTGTGGAGCAGGTCAGTACAGACATGGGAGAAGGCTGTGGTAGACTCTCCAGGCTATGGGCATCCACAGCCTCAGCAGAGCCCAGGTGTGGTGGGCTGGCCAAGGGAGGCAGGGACACATGGGCTGTGACCCAATCCAAAGAAAGAGATAGATCGTAGGTTACGTAAGCACAGACGTGGCTAAGTACACCAGCAGGACAAAGCCTAGACAGAGGAGAGGGCATGGTCCTGGAGACCAAAGGGCCTGGAGAATCCTGGTACCCTGAGGCTGCACAAGTTCCCTTCCTTCCCTCTTCTACCTGAGGGGGAGGAGCAAGGCAAGTGAACAAAGGAGAGACTGAGCATCTTTTGTCTGGACTGGCGTTTCCTAAAAGGACTATTGCATTACTGGATGAGCTCAAGCTCTAAACCGGATTGCATACTTGGCTACTTTCCCCTGCTCTTCCCAGTTTCTGGGGGGAAGTAGACAAGATTAGCTGTAGATAATAGAGCTCATTTTCCCTCACATCTGAATTGTAATATGATTAATTTTGTGACCCCTTCCCTTATGTATATGCGCCATACCTAGCATAGGTCCTAGCACCGAAGTGACGCTTTATAAATGCTGCAAGTCTGCATAGTGAAAAAAATAAGTTGACGAACAAGTCGTATCTGCCTCTCTGGATCCCATTTCTGAAAGACATAAGCCAATATGTGCTTTCTGTATAGATTACAGCCCTGGGCTCTTGCCCGTCACTCCTCCTCCTTAAGGCTTGGACCACACCCAGGCCCTCACTATTCTGGAAGTGGGAAGAGAGGCAGTGGGCCTGGTACCAGCACCATTTTGCGCCTGGGAATTTAGTGTATTTTAAATCAAGTTCCCAAAGATGGCCTAACTCCATGCCACCCACAGGTCTCCACCCTGGCCACACACACACTCAGAAACACACCCACATACACAAACAACACACAGAGATGCACAAACACAGCTGAGCTGAAATGCCATGTGTGTGGGAGGGGTTCTCAGAGCGGAAGGATCTTGGCTCTGGTTTCTTGATGAAATGAGGATGGGGGTGAAGGGGGGGAAGGAATAGATGTGAGGGCCCCACCTCACTACTGGGAAGATGCAATGCTAAATACTCATAGCCAAAATCATTTGTCCCTGTGAGAAGGGCAGTGACAGATGGGAGAGAATAGTTCCTGACCCAGCCAGAGAAAGATTTTGTTTCTCATGAGTCTCATGATTAAAATTTGGGGAAGGAGGGTTTCACAAAGAGAGCCTATGTCTCCTGCCTGGGGCAGGTGGGGACTCAAAGAAGAGAGCGATCTGGGGTGTGGGATGACGTCATGGGAGTAGGAGAGCGCTATGGTATTACAGACATGTGGGAATGTCCTGGGTGAGAAGCCTCCAGGAGGACTAAAGAGCTCAGGATCCTATTTCTGGCTTTAATAACAGCCCTGGTGACAACCAACCACAGGAGAGGGGTGCGGGCAGGCAGCTCTGTCAGTGAACAGTGGAATGAGGGTTTTCTGTGAGGTCTGGTGGTCTTTAATGCAGGGGTAGGTGGGTAATGTGGGATGTATTTTTAGTAGTGAGAAGGCACCGATGCCTGAAAAAGAAGGGAAAGTAGTGGGAAATTGATACCACAACAGGGCTTCAAAGGCATCCCTAAAATACAGTTGAGGAGGCGATGTGAGCACAGTGCAGTGGGTGAGAGCAGGAGCCCTGCCACCTCCTAGCTTGTGTCCTTGGGAGATTAACTGAGCCTCTCAGGGACTCAGTTGCCTCTTCTGCAAATGGGAATAATAATAGCATCTCTCTCTCTAGACTGTCAAGATTGAATAAATTCATACAACCTTGTAAAGAGCTTAGAATGATACGTTGCTCATAGAATGTGCTCAGGAAAACTTAATTATTATAATGGAAAGAGAGCTGGAGTAGGAAACAGCAGACTGAATTTTAATACTGACTCTACCAGTGACCAAGTGAATGCTTCTTTGGGCCTCAGTTTCATCATTTGCAAAAAAGAAAATGAGAGACTAGGTAATCTCAACTTTCTCTGCTGGCTCTGACATTTTAAGACCTTGATTTGGTCATCTCGGTAGAGTTGATACAAGTCCACTTTGCTCCAAATTATCTCAGGGACGTCAGTGTCTACAGTTCCACGACTAGGGATGGAAGCTTTTGAGGAAGCATGCTCTTTAACCCCCTGCTCCCTTCTTCAAAAAACAAATGGTCCTGGGAGTGATTGATGAGTATTAAATCAGTAATACATGGGCGCAAATAATTCCTCCAAAAATAAATGGTCCTGGGTAACAGTAGTTCACAGAGCATGACTCAGAAAGAAGGGAAATGAGGGAATCATGAATCTAAATTCCTAGCACATGATTTTATTTAGGATAGGTTCTGCCCTGTGTGGCTTTTTAAAGAAAACATGAAGACACAGCAATTGAAGCATGAAGAATCTAGTTTAGATTCAGGTAAAAATCCAATTAATAGAATATAAAGGTAAAAAAAAAACTTTGAATGGGACACTGAGGGAGGTTAGGATTGGATGATGGACTAGGTAAGTTCTTGCACTTCCATCTATCCCTCTGAGTCAGGCCAGGGTTCCAGGCCTTCTGAGTTCCTATGAGAGTGGACGTTTGCATATCCATGGTAGAGCCCGTTCTTCCTAAACATCTTGGAAGTTTTGTGGCTTCCGAAATGAAAGCTTACTTGGCCTTCCACAGAAAGTCCAGCGTGGGGATATGCTGCATAATGATTCAGTGATGTGCTCCCTCCTGGTCACTGCAAATTGTGCTCAGAAAGTATTTGAAATGATCTACAGTCATCAGTAAAAAAAAAAAAATTCTTTCTTCAGAAAGAAATTCAGATGGCAGAAATATTGTCATGCAATCCAGAAGTTGAGTACTCAGCAACTGGTCCAGAGATAGAATAAGGGAGTGATCGGAAAGGGAAGGGAGGGGAATGTGGGAATTCCAATGGGCTATTGCCGGGATGCCCTCTCTCTACAACTCCAGCCCAAGAAAATAGACCAGTAAGGGAAGCAGTTACCGAGGTCACTGTTCAGAGGTAAGGGGAAGAAATAAGTAAAGGGAAATGAGATTCTCTTAGGTATTCTTTTTTTCCCATCACTGAGAAAAAATTCAGGGTAGCTAAGTGGTTTTCTCAGACCCTCCCATAGTACTTTGTAGGCCTCCATCCCACTGATGAGGTTCTGTCCCACACTGAGGAACTGCAAAAGGTGGTCATGGGGGAGACCACCCATTCATATAACATTCATTCATTTGTTCCACATTTATTGAGAATCCACTGTATGTCAGACACTGTGCCAGGTGCTTAGGAGCACAGAGAAATTAGATGCTGTCCCTGCAGGGGATACGGCTAAGAGAACCAATTGTCACAACACAGCAGAGCAGAGTGGTATGCTGGAAGGAGGCAGCGCATGTTCGGAAAGCACAGAAATGGAGCAGCTGAGTCTGTCCTGGAGTTTGGGTGAGACCATGCTGATCAGAATCCTGAAGGAGAGTAGAAATAACTAGGTAGGCAAGGAAGTTGAGAGAGGGCCTTTGGGACACAGGAACCATAAATGAAAAAGGGCTGAGATGCTGAAAAACACAGTGGAAATGGGGAAACTGGACGCTGGGTAAAAATGGGGTGTTGGTAAGTGAAAACTGGAAAGGTCTTGAAGGGTTATGTGTGTGGTGTTCAGGGAGGAGAAGGGTTTGGGCACGAGGGGGGATGGGTAGTGCTGCCTTTAGAGAGAAGGTTCTGCTGCAGTGTGGGGAATGGGTGGGGAAGGGGCAGGCTGGAGGCCCAGATCCTCAGGGGATTGTTATGGAGGAGTTGAACTAGGGAGGTGGGAACAGAAAGACTGGGATAGAGTCATGAGATATGTGTGAGTGCAGTCAACAGGACCAGGGACTCACAGGATACATGGGTTGAGGGTCAGGGGCAGAAAGGAGGAATGTGTGGGAAGGGGCATAAGAAGGGCAAGTAGAGACAAGGAAGTGAGTGAATGTTTGTGGAGGGGAGATCTTTCTCCTTTTCTAGGACAAAGTTCCCATTAATTCTCCAAATCATTGGATCATAGTCTGGGTTGGGAGGGACCTTGAGGTGACTTACTCTCACCGCCTATCCAGTTCAGGCACGTCCTCTACAGCCCCCTCCTGGTGCTAAGTTATCCAGCTTCTCCATTCATTCAAGGATTCAACTCATAGTTAGTGTGCACCTACTGAGTGCCTGGCGCTGTGCCAGGCCTTGAGGCTATGGTGGTGTACACAGGCTCATGGGGAAGATGGCAGAGTGACTAGAGGACAATAAAAGAATGAAAGCATTTGGAAAACAAGGTCAACAAGTCCAGGCTTAAGGAATGACGGTTATGTAATACTTTCACAGACATTACCTTAGAGCTGAGAGGGCCCTTGATGTTGTCCCAGGCTGGGGCAAGGAAGCACCCCCTTAAGTTATTGGATTCGAGCTGCCCCTGGATAGAAATGTTGCTCTTGGCAAGGCCATCCACCAAGGGCTGATGACTGAGGGCTGTCTTCTGGCAGCACTCCTAGCAGCTGGGGAAATAAGTCCTTTGTCACTAGTGGAAGATCTGGGTGGTGCTTCTCGGTGTCTACATAAGAGAGTATGTATCTGAGTGTTTTCTGAATGTGTTGATGTATCTATCAGTGTGTATGTGTGTGTGTGCGCGTGCGCCTTTGTGTGTACATGCCTATGTATCTATAATTAAAGTGTCTATGTTGTAATGCTGCCCTGTCTTGGATCAGGGCTAGGACAGCTCTGCAGGGAGCCAGTAAGTAAGCCTTGTCCTCTGCTATAATCCACACTGCTTTGGTGGACCCTTCAGTTCCTTCCTGTTCCCTGTTTGGGCCTGGTAAAAACGTGTGGAATACAAAGTTTGGAGCGGTGTTCCTGGGTTCTCTGCTAAAAATTTATTCTATTCTCACCTACTGAGAGGGCGTGAGAGAGGGCTATACTAAAAGGCTCCCTTGTGAAAATTAGAAAAAGGCACCCCTTGCTAGCAGACCTCATGTGAATGCACAGATTGGACAGATTCAGCCCCCACTTGACCCCTCTACTGGGCATCCTCAAAGGTTGTCTTGTATGGACTATATTTCCTGAGCCATGAGGATGTGAATAGGGCTTTGGGGACTGTGAGGAAATCTCTGCCATCTTCAGAATGTGACCTTCATATCACACTGTTGTCAGAAATCAGGATGGCAGTAACTGCCATGAGACCATGCTCCCAGGGAAGACTCCTACTCAAAGACCCCTAGAAGTCTTGACACTCCGAATTCAGGGAAGAAGAGAACCTAAGTATGGCCTTGGAGAGAGCCAATGCAGGTAAGAAACGGAGCCTCTCCAGGTGGTTAGCACCCACGTCTGTCTCCCATATCAACAGGCATGTGTCCAGTGCAATCTTCACAAATTGGTTGCCAAATAGACTCAGGAAGAGAAATAACGAGGGATGAGGGTCCATGACTATTTTTCCAGAGATGGTAAAAACAGGACTTCTCTGGATGAGATCCATCCTTAAATTCAGGGTGGATTCCATGATAGGTTTATCCAGTCTTTATAACTTGATGTCTCACCAAATACTTTCTCAAATAGATTGTGACTCATTGTCATAGGGAAAAAAACACCCCCTCTTTCCTAAGGTTTGTGCTGTCATGTTATATTACACATGTAATGATTGGGTATGGCAGACTAACCCTGCTGGGAAGAGCATAGGACAGAATGGCAGGAGGTTTAGTGTCCTTGAATCCTTGAATGGTGGAGCTATAAGAAGCTTGAGACCATCTCATCTAGCGCTCATAGCTCACAACTTGAGGCAGAATTCTACCCATCATCTTGTTTGATCCAACCTACAAAATAAACAATAAGAGCACATCTGTGCAGGGCATGCTCTCCTCTGCTTATCTCCTGCTGCCAGCCTTCTGCATCCTACCAGCAGCCTGCAGCTCATGGGGTGCAGTGAGTTACTTGCCCAAGATCGCACAGATGCTCAGAGGCAAGACCCATATCAATGTCATCAGCTCCTAAATAGCAAAGCAGTGTTCTCTCAATCTTAGGAATCTCTGGCTCTCTTATGATCTATGTGGGCAGGAGATATGAATGATCACCTAGAACTTACTTGTTACCTTGATGAGACAACAGCTTATACAATCTCTCTATAACCCCTTGTGCATGTGCATGTACATACACACACACTCATTCACACACGTAAGTTTAAAACTCCTAGACTACAGAAAGGGTCTAGGTATTATTCTTTTATCACTTTGAATTCCACCTAACTCAATGTCCAGCATGCTGTGGCTGCTCAATAAATGCTGTTGAGTAAATGAATGATGAATAGCAATGCATGTTTACCCTCCCAAAATCCCTGTGACCTTCACCAAAACCTTGATTCCAGAGACCCAATTAGGCTATTTCACATGGGGGAGGGGAGAAGGAAGAAAAGAGAACAATAAAATGTTACTACTGTGGCAGGCACTTAAATGCATATCATCTCAGCGACTCCCATTTTAAAATGAGCAATCCCAAGTGAGCAGATGTCACACCATAAAGGAGTGTCCCCACCACCCCCTGGTTCCCATACACAAGGGCTTCAAGTACAACAGCTATGGCTTCTGCATCAATTTCTGTTTGTACTTATCCCTGGAAGGATCTGAAAAAGAAAATAACATCAGAACGTCTGAAAACCAAAATCTCCGAATTCTGCGCTTACAGCCTTCCCTCTTTGTGAGACAGAGAAGCAGGAGAATATTAAGAAGAGTGAGTGCAGGAAGCTAAAAATATCTTCAAAGCTTATGTAAATTCAGTGCACACAGAGGAGCTGGCCTTTGGGCTCCAGCTGTTCTCAGGGCTGACTTAGATGCCCTTGACATGGAGATCCAGACATTCTCAGAACCCGCCCACCATTTGTAACCTTTTAAAAATCTGCCTAATTGCGTTCCATGTTCTTTAAATTTATCACCCTTGGGACTTGAGCTACAATATGCTAATGAAGCCACTGAAGAGTCCCAGACACCCCTCCTTCCCAGGCTCTTGGGGGAACAGTGCGAGGTCAGACACATCCATCCTTGGAATAACAGTGGCCTTTGAGAGAGGCAGTATCCCTACCCATTAGCATGTTAATGGGGAGGGAATCAAAAGATCACTTAATCACACCCAATGAGGGCATCATTTCAATCAATAGCAGAGCTCATAAAAGTCCCATGCCACTGACACTGCATAAAAACAATTCCTAATTGAGAATTAAACAAACTTTTATCTGATGCAATTCTGAAGTTCAGACTTTAAAATAATGCCACGTTGAGAAGCACATTTGGTTTCATGATTCAGTCTGGCAGCTTGCGTACATTTAGTGGATATATTTTCCTCACAGCTGACACGTTCCCTTCCTAGTTCACTTAGGAAAAAGAAACGGGTGTCACTTCCCCGAAGGTCACAGTGCTAAGTTAAATGACCAAGCAGGAAGGGGGCTCTAAGTGAGCAAATTTTAACCTTAGATGACCCAGAGCAGGGCCTGGTCCTGGCTTTCCTGTTTTATAACTGATACCCACAGAATGTAATTCAGCTCTTAGGCACTCGGAATGCTGGCTGCCAGACTGGAAGACAAGTAGCTTTTAATGCACTGATGACACAGTCTTCCTGACATTAGAGGGATGGCCATGAACCAGGTGGCCAATTACTCTCAGAAAGAACAGCTCAATATCAATTGTGCTAAATCCAAATAGTCATATTCGGCAGAGGCTCTTCAGCATCCAGATGGACATGATTGAATATCCCATTCAACAGGGCAATTCATCTCATTACTTGCAGAGTTCTACAGCCAGCTCATCCTGGTGGGCCCAGAGAGACCAGGTGCTG
>NW_006297812.1:212011-232846 GCF_000327345.1 Myotis davidii | reverse complement strand
AGGAATATTAATATAAAAGAAGAAACTCAAAATCTTCCAAGTCAACACCATCTCATTCTCATGTTAAATGATACAATGCTTGAAATTTCCATTGAAAATCTGGCCAAGCTTCTGAACAAATTTGGAACGATCTTGACTCTGCCTATGAACACTCTAGAAACCTGCTGACCTCCCCCAAAGAAGACAATGGTTTGACCCCCTTAATGCTCACAGGTAAACACCACCTTTGCCTCCTTTTCATTTGGTGATTGAGCTGTGTGGTGTTCCTCTTCATCAGCCCCAAAGCACCTGCACCTGCAACGCTCGCCTCGCTCCCCTCGCAAAGTATGCACTGGGAGGCCTTGGTCCAGTGGTCGTCAAACTCATTAGTCAACAGAGCCAAATATCAACAGTACAACGATTGCAATTTCTTTTGAGAGCCAAATTTTTTAAACTTAAACTATATAGGTAGGTACATTGTTATTAACTTAATTAGGGTACTCCTAAGGCTTAGGAAGAGCCATACTCAAGGGGACAAAGAGCCACAGTTTGCCGACCACAGGTAGGGCCACACCAGCCACTGCTTCATACATTCAGACAGCAAAGTGGTTACCAACTGGCTGAATTCAGCCACAGATCTGTGTGCAGTTCTCTCTCTCTCTCTCTCTCTCTCTTTCTCTCTCTCCATACACACACTACAAACACATATACACATACAGCATGTTTTTCAAAACGTAGCTTTGAATGGGTTTAGGCCAGTGTCGGCAAACTGTGGCCCCTTGAGTGTGGCTCTTCCACAAAATAACCACGTGCAGGCGCGCACATACAGTGCTATTGCAACTTCGTGGCCACACTCCAGGGGCCAAAGAGCTGCATGTGGCTCACGAGCTGCAGTTTGCTGACCACTGGTTGAGGCTATGAGCTTCATTTTCCAGGTCTCCACAGTCCCCATTGAGTCTCCTTGCCACACTGTGTTTGGCTTCACTCATTTACCTTTTCTGCCTGGACATTGAGATGGTTTGAGTTTGTAAAATCCATATTTTAAGTCTTATCACCAAGAAATGTGTATACTGAAGCAACAGATGGTTCCTTCGGGGTAACACTAGGATTACAGCCAGCAGGCAAATTAATAGCAATCAGCTCATCCAATTGCTTTCATCTGGCTCAAAAGGTATGGCTGGAGTTAGAGAGGAGGGACTCTGGGGTTAGTTACAACTTGACTTTTCTGCTTTTCTCTGTATTTGTAAATCATCCCTGAATGCTTGACTCAGTACTGCATTTGTCTCCTTGGGCTCCCACAACAGAATACCACAGACTGGCAGGCTTAAACAACAAATCTATTTCTCACAATTCTGGAGGCTGGAAGTCCAAGCAACATCAAGTTGCGAGGGTTGGTTTTTCATGCACTTCTCTTCCCAGTTTGCAGACTGCCACCTTCTCGCTGTGTCCTCACACAGCCTTTTCTCTGCGTGGAGAGAGAGTGAGCTCTAGTTCTCCTTCATTTTATAAGGACACCAATCCTAATAGATTAGGATTATGCTTATGACTTTTTTTTACCTTAATTACTTTCTTTTAAAAAAATATTTTTATTGTTTTCAGAGAGGAAGGGAGAGGGAGATAGAAACATCAATGATGAGAGAGAATCATTGATCAGCTGCCTCCTGCACACCCCACACTGGGGATCAAGCCCACAACCTGGGCATGTGCCCGTGACCAGAATCAAACTTGGGACCCTTAAATCCACAGGCCCATGCTCTATCCACTGAGCAAAACCAACTAGGGCTAATTAGTTTCTTAAAGGTCCTATCTCCAAGTATAGTAACAGTGGAGGTTGGGACTTCAACACATGAATTTTGGGGACACAATTAAGAGTACTAACTAGAAATTGCATGCAATAATTGTGATGCAATTATTGCTAACACTCCTTTGCTATTGTGCCAACATCAAGGATGGTAAATATATTAATATTAATTATATCAAGTAATAGTGTTTATGTCCATTAATCCTATATAATAAAGAGGTAATATGCAAATTGACCATCATGCCCTCACACAAGATGGCCACCCCCATGTGGTCACAAGATGGCCACCACAAGATGGCCAGCAGGGGAGGACAGTTGCAGGCAACCAGGCTGGCAGGAGAGGGCAGTTGGGGGTGATTGGGTTGGCTGGTCAGGCAGGCAGGCAGGTGAGTGGTTGGGAGTCCGACTGCTGGTTTAGGCTCAATCCCTATAAACCAGCAGTCAGACATCCCCTGAGGGGTCCCAGATTGGAGAGGGTACAGGCTGGGCTGAGGGAGACACCACCCCCCAAGTGCACGAATTTTGTACATCAGGCCTCTAGTATGTAAATATCATAATCAATGATATTAATTACTCTGATCCCACATCTCTGGAAGATATTGCTACTTAATAATTATACTCTTCCTATTGTTCTTAGGTGGGGCCTCAGAAACCTTCTCAACACAGTGCTGAGGCAACCATCAATTGAATTTGGTACAGGAGATATGGCATGCTTGACACATGTACTCCATAGCCAGGTCTCCTTCACTTTGGTTAAGGATCTAGGAACTGGATGAAAATTCAGGAGTGGCTGGCACATACCTGTGGCTTCCCATGGTGCTTTCATGCAGGTCAGAACACCTGGCCCATAGAGACTTTTGGCTGACAAAGTCTTGCTTGAAACTCCCTTTCCTTGTTTCTGTATCAAGCAATTAATCTTCTCACAACTTTTCCTTTTTTCCTACAAAGTTGTAAGAAAGCTCAAGCCACAGATAATGCTTGGAGTCATTGACCTTGCTTTCTGAATGGGAGAGGGGCTGTTGTCTCATATTTTTCTCAGCTTCTACCTAACCACAATCTGAAACTACTTTTTCTCTACTTTTCCTGGAATTCTATTTTTATCCAATAATCTGTATTGTTCTCCAAGGATCACTGCTCCTGGACTAAACTTTCCCACTGCTATCATTGGATTTGCCTTTCTGTAGATGAGGCAAATGAAATGATTTTAGAGCAGTAAATTATATCACATTGGCGCTTCATAGAAATGTCTTCCTAAAAATAGGTCAACATTATGAGATAAGTTTCAACCAGAGAACAAGGTGAAAAAAATAATGTTTGGTCTTTTATAAGGTAGTTTTCTAAGATGCTTTTCATATTATTATCCCTTGCGTTCCTCCTTGAAATAAATACTAAAGAAGTAGATTGTCCTTCCTGATAAAAATGCTTCCCAAACATTTAATTAAAGGAGAAACTCAAGGATAATAGTAAAGCTATCATGTTTATCTCTTTCCTTGGCTGCCAGTAAACTCACAGGTATGTTTTGTGCTCAGTGATAGTTATTATTTTTATCTGAAGGATTCTAATACATTATTTTCTCCTTTTATTACTGGACTCTCTCAATCATCCTTAATGTGTATGTATCTCCTATATGAACCATCTTTCCCTTAGGAAGTGAGTGGGGGGGTACTTTTACTAAATAATATATCAGTGGTGGAGTCAGGCACAGATCACCAAGGGTCTGGGCTTCAACCCTAGTTCAATCCACCAATCTTCTATTGACGCATCACTGGGGCTGGCCTCCGAGCCTCTCTGAGAGTTCTCCCGGAAGAAATATTAGAACTTTTAAAATGGTTAAAGTCTCCAGACTTTAAAACTAAGCAAAGGCTTATAAATAGTTGTCATGCTCTACTTTAGCACAATAACAAACCCCAAGTCCCCAAACTTGCATAATTTAAAACATGAGAATACCCATGATTTCAACTTCCTTTTCAGTATCAACCTCTCTTCCAAATCCCACAGCTGTATTTCCAATTACTTCTAGGACATCTCTTTTTGAATATTTCAAAGGCACCAAATACCTAACAGGCACACAACTACACAACTTAACTCTATTTTTCTACCCTATGCTCCTACAAATCTCTCTCTCTCTCTCTCTCTCTCTCTCTCTCTCTCTCTCTCTCTCTCTCTCTCCCCCCTCTCAATAAATGGTATCACTGTTAACTGAGCTCCCCAAGCTAGAAACCTGTATGATTTTGCCCCTCACATTCATTCAGTCTCCAAATGATTCATGACAAGCTCTGAACCTGACCCCTTCCCTGAAACCATCCTGTCACTCTTCCTGTAGGGTTTGCTTTTCTCCAGAACTATTACCACAACTGCCTCAGCATTCTTTTGCCCCCAAGTCTTTTCCTCTATTCTCATTTCACCATCAGTGTCATCTTGCTGGTCATTTTCTACTTAAGGACCTTTGCTGGCCTCTCAATTCCTATAAAATAAACACCAAATTAAGTAAAGTAGTGTACAAGCTCCAACCCAACCTTCTCCAGCCTCATTCTCACTCTTCCTTAGGATCTCTATGGTCCAGATAGACTGAGTATCTCATTCTTTTCCAAACAAGCTGAGCCCTTTCACAAACTCTCTGCCTTTGCACTTGTCCTTCCAAGAATACTGTTTAAATTAATTTTTATTTTTCATGAATTATCTTATATATCCACAATAGTCTGGCTACCTACCCTCTACAATTAAATCTTTTTTGGCCTCCCCACCTGTCCATAGCTGCCTTTTATAAAGTCTTCCTTTCAAATTGTCCATGTATTTTTAAATTATTTGTTAACAGGTTGATCTCTGCACATCACTCTGAGCTAATTTATGTCAAGAACCATATTCTTAATAGCCGCAAAACCAAGCACAATAAATAGCACAAAGCTGATGCTCATGAAATGTTGTTGTAAGCCTTAAAATATGAAAGTGGAGCAGGTGAATATGTGGGATGATAAAAGATCTCACTGGACTCTTTGATAATGTAGGGTCCTTCATTCATTGGCCCAGACTCCTTGAGGTAGAGAGTAATAAAGAGAAAAGCAAAGGCTGCTCTAGCCTACTTTATCTTGGCAACTTTAGAACCTCACGGTTCTTCTACCTTTTGCCATTTCCTTTCAGTGTTCCTCCTCTGCCGGCTCCATAACTACTCTATTTTATAGTAAGCAGCATTCTTAGAAGATGCGGGAGGGACAAGCCCAGTTATGTGATTTCTGCTCCCAAATTGGAGTAGACTGCACCAATCTTACTGTATGATGCTGTCTTCTTGTGAGCATTTTGTATCTGTGGTGAACCCACAGCACTGAACTGTTACAGATGAAGTGGCAGATAGTATTTCCAAAGGCGGCTGCAGCCTCACTGGCTCTTCAGCTGTGTGACCTTGCTTTGTCCTTATCAAGACCTCACCAATCCCCTCTCCTTGAACCTGGGCAGACCTGTGACTGCTTTGCTCAGGAGGGATGAAACAGCCTTGAGGAGCTGTTGAGAAAAAGGACAAGACTGGAAAACAAAAAGATGACTTGCTATGCAGCGGCAGAAAGTTTAGTAACATTGATTATTTTTTTATTTGTGTTTTGCAATGCAATTGTTTTTGCAATGACATGGAAAATGAAAATAAACCTAATGAATGGGTAGATTTGGCTAAGAGATTTGAATGTCAAAGTGCCAACTGAATTATTTTAGCCATATAAAAGGAACCATTCAGTGTTAAAGAAAAATGAGAGGAAATACAAAGGATCCAGGACTTGTTGGACTTGAGAAAAAGAAATTTTATCTTCTCCATTCACTCACAGAAGAACATTCCAGAAACAGAGTCTCAGGGTGGTACCACATAAAAACATCTCGGGGTAAGTACGGAGTCAGGGCTGTGACTGTGAAACTTTTCTTAGGACCCTAGAGAGATAAGAACTGATGTACCATAGACGCTATCAAATAGACAAAAGGAGTTCCAAGTATCTTAAGGGCATTCCTTGCAGATCTGGGTTAAACAGCAGGGTTCCTAAGACTCCTAAGGATGTTGTCTCATAGCAGCTTCCAGACATCCTCAGGTAAAAAGAGGCTCATGTCAAAGAGATTTGTGGGTATAGGGTTTAACTGATGAAATATGGAAACATACAAGAAGCACTCAAATTTTTAAAAAGAATCATAGAAGCAGAAAGAATCAAAGAAAGTACAAAATGAACAGAAGCCTTTGAATCCCTAAACTTTATGGACACCAAGCAGGCTGAGAGGCTACTTAGCTGCAAACACGGAAGACTGTGTAGAAAAGAACTCGGAGCCTCGCCCAGAAGGCAAAGCCAGGAGTCCTGGAGGCTGACTCTAAGGAGTAGGACTGACTAAGGAACTGACAAGTGTGTGCTTGGCTGGATTTTTGAGCTGCTGGTAGACTAATAACTCTGTGTGCCTGTCATGGAAGAACTATAGCAATTATCGTATGCTTGTGTCACCTGCATGAGTATGTGTGTGTGTGTGTTGGGGGCGAGGGGGGCAGATAACTTGTCTCTTTAGTTCATAGATCTTTAGAGTGAGATGAACTATACTAGAAGAATTGCAACAGAGAAGCCCCATTGTCACCTGGACCCGATTTTAGACTTTGAACTGATGTCACAGGGGATGAATCTTGGAAGGTGTTGGAGGACGGGGATGACTGAATGCACATGAAAGTGGATGTGACTTTTCTGTGACCAGAGGCAGACTGTGACAGATTACATTTTTCAAAAATAACCACAATATCTCACATCCATAGTGTAACCTTGCTAATATGCTATTAAGAGATGGAGCCCAATTCCCTCCCCTTGGACCTAGGTGGGCTTGTGACAGTTTTAGCCAATATGGTAAAACAGAAACAAGGATGTGTGTCTTCTAAGTCTAGGTCATAAAAGGTGATACAGTTTTGACCTCTAAACTGGGACATGATATAAGAAGCCCAGCTACTCTGAGGCCACTATGAGAAAGCCCAGACCACAGGGAGAGACCATTTGTAGATGCTTTGATTGACAGCCCAGTATGAGGTCACAGATGACAGCCAGTACCAACTGTTAAAGATATGCGTGAAGATGTCTCCAGGTGATTCCAGCCTCCACCATTGAGTCACAGTCAGTCATGAGACTTCCAAGCTCAGATGCCAGACATCGTGAACGAGAGATAATCCAACTCCACTGTGTTTGTGTGAATTCCTGACTTGCATAATCCATGAATATAATAACATAGTTTAAAAAACCGTTTAGTTTTAAAGCAATATGTTACGCAACAATAACTGCAACATATGGACATGGGCTCTCTCAAAATGCGTCCACTTTAATACTGTTTAAGCCCACCCCTTGCCCAGCATCAATAAAACAGACAAATATTAAAAAGTATATAAATCCTACATACAAAGTAAAAGAAAGGAGAAGGCAAAATTCTGTAAAAAGAGGATTGGATTATTTCTGGATATTATCTATTAGAGAAGAAAAATATTAGAAGACAAATTTATCTAGAGAAAAAGAAGAGTAAAATATTAACTTAGAGTTCACTCCTGAATGCTGGCACTATAGGTGGTACAATTTTCCTTTAGGCATTCAACAATTTCCCTAAAATTAAAAATCTGTCAAAAAAGACTTCTACTTCTGGCAAAGATGAAATAAGAAACACCAGAATTAGAAAAATTAATTCTAGACTAAATACAGTTCTGGTATTGCCTAATAAATCTTAAAAGCAAGAGTGAAATGGAGCAAAGTATTTTAAAGTAACTAAATTTTTTTCCAGAAAAAAGATCAAGAATATTTATAAGAATACATTAAATAAATATCCAGCCAGCACTCAACAAGGTACAATTTACAATGTCTGGCAAAAACTAATACACATTACAAGATGTAGAAAAATATGACCTATAATGAGGAAAAAAATCAATCAATTGAAATCATCCAGAATAGACACAGATGTTAAACTAGCAAAAAGAACATTAAAATAGTTCTTGTAACTTCCATATGTTCAAAAAGTTAAGTAGTGACATGGGAGATATTAAAAAGACCTAAATAAACCTTCTACAGAGGAAAACAATGATATCTGAAGTTAAAATTATACTAGATGGGATTAACAGTATGTTAGAAATTGCAAAATGAAAAAATAGTAAACATAAAGATATAAAAATAGATACTATCCAAAATGAGACACATAGAGAAAAAATAATTCTATAAAATTATCTATGAAACAATTTTAAACAGTTTATTATACATTTTACTGGAGACCCTAAAGTAGGGAGACAAAAGACAAAAATTGGGGAAAAATAATAGCCAATATTTTTCAAAGTTGATTAAAACTTAACACCCACAAATACAAGAAGCTCAGCAAACCCTAAGCATAACAAACATAAAGAAAAATACATCAAGGTACATTGTGACCAAATTGCTCAAAATCAGTGCTAAAGAGAAAGTTTTATAAACAACCTGGAGCTGGGGGTTGAGGAGACACCTTATACACAAAAAGTAAAAATAAAAATAAGGATGACATAATATTTTTCATCAGAGTGAACACAAGTAAGAAGAAAGTGGAGCAACATCTTTAAAACAGTGAAAGAACATAACTGTCACTTAGAATTCTTCACCCACTGAAAGTATTTTTCAAAAACAAAGATAAAAAGACTTCTTCAGAAATTCAAAGCTAGAAGATTTTATCATTAGCAAGTCCATACTGTAAGAAGTGTTAAAGGAGGTCCTTAAGGTAGAAGAAAAATGATACCAGATGAAAATCTTGATCCAAACAAAAGAAAGAAGAGCACGAAAAGTGGTAGCTACAAAGGAAAATATACAAAATTTCTTCCTAATCATTTAAATCTCTTTAAAGATGCTTCACTGTTTAAATAAAAATCATAACAATGTTGTAAAATTCAGAACATATGTAAAAGTAAGATGTATGGCAACCGTAGTCTAAAGAATGAGAGGGGAGAAATTTAAGTAAATTACTTTAAGATTTTTATATTATGTGATGTTTATAATATCACTTGAAGGTTGACTGTGATACACTATAGATACGTATTATGAACCCTAAAGCAAGCACTAAAATAACAAAACAATGACATAATAAGCCTAAAATGAAACAAATAGAATTACAAAAAAACACTCTGTCCAAAAGACAGCATAAAATGGGGAGGAAGGGATAAACAACAAAGATGGCACAAGGAGAAAAAAAAACACAGCAGGGTAATAGATTTTTAACCTAACAATATTAATAATCACATTGAATATGAGTTGTTAGCAAACTAAGATCCAGGGGCCAAATCTGGCCTGCAGCCTGATTGTGTAGGGCTCTGGAGCTAAGCCTGGTCTTGACATTTTTAATCATTTAAAAAGAGAGAAGGAAGATGCAGCCACAAAAGCAGAAGCAGCAAAGATCACACAGGTGTGGCCCACAAAGCCTAAAATATTTACTATTTGGTCCTTTGCAGAAAAAGTTCACCAACCCCTGGATAAACACTTAATTTAAAGGCAGAGATTGTCAGATTAGGTACAAAAACAAAGCCCAATTATATACTGCCTACAACACACTTTAACTATAAAACACAAAGGGATTAAAAGTAAAGGGATAAAAAATATTTCTCTGATCAATACTAATTATTGCTATCAATGCTTGTACTAATCAAAGGAAAGTTGTGGTTATACTGAAATTCGAAAACTAAAGATCAGAGCAAAAAATACTTCCAAGGACAAAAAAAAAAAACATAATAAATTCATGGGGAGGACAAAATGACCCCAAATGCTTATGCACCCAGTAATAGTTTCCTAATATATAAAGCAAAAGCTGATAGAACAGTAAGAACCAATAAACCAATTTATAATTGTAGTTAGAGAGTTCAATACTCACCTCTAAATAATAAATAAAACATGCCAGAGTATAGAATATTTGAACAGTACAATCAACCAATTTGATCTAATTGACATCTATAAAACATTGCATTCAACAAGAACAGAATACACAATCTCTTCAAATAAATATAGAACATTTACCAAAATAGATCATAATCTGAATCATTAAACAAATCCCAATAAATATAAAAGATGTTCTTTATCCATCATATATTTAAATTTGAAATTAATAACAAAAATGATCTCTGGAAAAATACCTAAATATTTTAAAACTAAATAATGTACTGAGTCAAAGAAGAAAAATTAAAATTGTTTTGAACTGAATGAAAAAAATCATACAACATATTAAAATTTGTGGAACACAGCTCAATCATGCTTGGGTGAGATTTATAGCACAAAAAATAAAAAGAATTCAAACCAATGGATTCAGCTTTCATCTTAAGAAACTAGAAGAAAAAGAACAAACCTATAATAAACATAAGAAAGGAGATAACATCAGAGTGGAAATAATGAAAGAGAAAACAGGAAAATAATAGAGAAATCAATTATACCTCTAGTTAAACTGATGCGGAAAAAAATGACAAGAACCAAATGAATAATATCAGAAATGCCAGAAATAGATTCAATACAAATCTACAAATATTAAAAAATGTTAAGAGAAAATAAACAACTCTATGCCAATAAATTAAACAATTTACATGAGTTAAACAATTTCCTTCAAAGATACAAATTACCAAAGCTCACTCAAGAAGAAATAGCCCTATATTTATTAAATAAGTAAATTTTCAATTAAAAACCATTTCAATTAAGAAAACTACAGGTCCAGATGGTTTCATCTATGACTTATACCAAACATTTTCAGAAAATTAAAAAGAAGGGAACACCTTCCAATTAAGTCTATGAAGTCAACAGTACCTGATAACTAAATCAGAGAAAGATATTAGGAGAAATGGAAAGTATAGAACAATGTCCCTCACAAACGTAGATTCAAAATTTGCCAACAAATTAGCAAACCAAATATAACAAGATATAAAAAAGATAGTATGTCATGACTAAGTGAGGTTTGTCCCTGGA
The DNA here is from genome assembly GCF_000327345.1 of Myotis davidii. Classification (NCBI taxonomy): domain Eukaryota; kingdom Metazoa; phylum Chordata; class Mammalia; order Chiroptera; family Vespertilionidae; genus Myotis; species Myotis davidii. The sequence continues at coordinate 222,133 of NW_006297812.1, read as the reverse complement.
ATGCAAGGTTGGTTTAACATTTGAAATCAAAAGAATTTGCCGTATTAAGAAATAAAGAAAAATCCCTCCCTATGTGATCATTTAAATAGATGCAGCAATTGACAAAACCCAACATCTATTCAGGATTTTTTTTAAAAAAAAAATCGTAGGAAACTTGAAATAAAAGAGAACTTCTTTAACCCATAATGATATTAAAAACTAACAGCTAACTTTCCACTTAATGGTGAAAGGCTAAATGCTTACCCTCTTTAAGTCAGGAACCAGCCAAGAATAGTCACTCTTACCACTTCTATGCAACATTGTACTAGAAGTTTTAGCTATTGCAAGAAGTAAAGAAAAATAAATAAAATGTACCCATACTGAGAAAAAGGAGGTAATACTGTGTGGGGTTTTTTTTGTTGTTGTTTTTTGTTTTGTTTTTGGCAGATAACACAAAATCTATACAGAATACAGTGGAAAATGCCCCCCATCAAGCTACTAGAATTCATTGAAATTTTTATAAGACACCATTTGCCATAGCATAAAAGTGTAAAATACTCAGAAACAAATCTAACAAAAAAATGCAATACCAGTACATTGAAAACTGTTACATATAATACACTGTTGAGAGAAATGAAAGACATTAGTATATGGATAGATAATACCATGATCATTAGTCAAACAACTCAATATTGCTCTGATGTTAGTTCTCTCCAAATTGATCTACAGACTCATACAATCCTGATAATTCCCAACAAGCTGATTCTAAAATTCTTATGAAAATGGAAGGGACCTAGACTAGCCCAAAAAATCTTTGAAAAAGAGAAACAAAGTGTGAAGACTAACATTACTTGATTTCAAGGCAGTTTGGTATTGGTGCTAAGATAAACAGATCAATGAAACTGAATAGATTTACAGGGGTCCTCAAACTTTTTAAACAGGGGGCCAGTTCACTGTCCCTCAGACCGTTGGAGGGCTGGACTATAGTTTAAAAAAAAACTATGAACAAATTCCTATGCACACAGTGATGGCAAAAACACCTGGCAGGCCGGATAAATGTTTTTGGCGGGCTGCATGTGGCCCGTGGGCCATAGTTTGAGGACCCTGGGAATAGAACAACCAAGAAACAGACACACATGTATATAGAAACCTAATTTTTGACAAAGGTGCAAAGATAATTCAGTGGGAAAAACATATATTTTTAACAAAAGGTGCTGAAATAATTGTATGCCTATATATCCCACACCCCGCAAAAAACCTTCATCCCATACTTTCCACCATGTAAAACAATCAACTCAAAATGGATCATAGATCTCTATATAGAACCTGAAACTACAGTACTTAAAGAAGAGAACATAGGTGAAAATATTTATAACCTTGAGTTAAGCAAAGATTTCTTAACTATGACATCAAAAGCAGGATCCAAAATAGGGAAAAAATGATAAATTAGACTCCATCAAAAATTTTAAACTTTTGTTTTACAAAAGACACTGTTAAGATAATGAAAGGAGCCAAAACCGGTTTGGCTCAGTGGATAGAGCGTCGGCCTGCGGACTGAAAGGTCCCAGGTTCGATTCCGGGCAAGGGCATGTACCTGGGTTGCAGGCACATCCCCAGTGGGAGATGTGCAGGAGGCAGCTGATCGATGTTTCTCTCTCATCGATGTTTCTAACTCGCTATCTCTCTCCCTTCCTCTCTGTAAAAAATCAATAAAATATATTTTAAAAAAAAGATAATGAAAGGATAAACCACAGACTGGGAGATAATTTTTGTAAAACACATACTATATAATAAAAGGGTAATATGCAAATTGACCAAACAGCAGAATGACGGGTTGCTAAGATGCACACTGACCACCAGGGGGCAGATGCTCAATGCAAGAGCTGCCCCAGGTTGGTATGTGCACTCCCACAGCAGGAGTAAGCTGTCAGTAGGACATTCCCTGAGGGATCCTGAACCCCGCCTCAGTGCATGAATGTCATGCACCAGGCCTCTAATATCTGATAAAGGATTTGTATCCAGAATACACAAAGATCTCTCAAAACTAAGAAAATAAACAGATAAATGACAAAAGAGTTAAAAGGACAGATTATTAAAAAACAAATATGAATATCAAATATAAATGTGAAAAGATGCTTGTCATCTTTTTTGTACACTTTAAATATGTCTTTAGAAAAATGCAAATAAAAGCCAGAACAACATGTACTATCTGCCTATTAGGATGACTAATATTAAAAAGACTGACCATACCAAGAATTGGTAAAGTAAAGATGCATGGTAATTGAAACTCTCTATCATTACTTGTAGGGTTCTAAACTGGTATAATCACTTTGGGAAATAGTTTTGCAGTGTCGTTGTTTTTTAAATAAATATATACCTACTGCATGACCCAGCCATTCCACTCTTAGATATTTACCCAATTTAAATGAAAACATGTATTCATACAAAGACTCGTGCATTAATATTTATAATAGTTTTATTTGTAATAACCTGGAACTGGAAATAACTCAAATATCCTTCAAAATGTAACTGAATAAATAAGCTGTGGTATATCTGTACATTGGAATATTACTCAGCAATGAAAAGGAATGAACTCGTAACACAGACAATGACAGATGAATTTCAAAATAACCATGCTTCATGAAAGAAGTCAGACAATAAAAAGGAGCATAAAGGGGCACAGAAGTGACTTTTAGGGGTGATAGATATGCTCATTATATTGATTTGTGGCTATAGTTTCATGGACATATACATATGTCAAAAGTTATCAAATTGTACACTTTAAATATGTGCAACTTAAAAATATATGTCAATTATAACTCGACAAAGCTGCTTTAAAAATTTAAAAAGTTTAAAAATATCAAAAATGTATTATTTGCACCACTCTGTGGCCCTTAAAAAAATAACCCTAAGCCATAGTCAATTTGGCTCAGTGGATAGAGCATAGCCCGTGGACTGAAGCGTCCTGGGTTTAATTCCAGTCAAGGACACATACCTCAGTTGTAGGTTCCCTGACCCTGGCTGGGGTGTGTGCAGGAGACAATCAATTGATGTGACTTTCTCACATCAACGTTTCTCTCTCTGTCTCCCCCTCTCCCTTCCACTCTTTCTCTAAAAAAATCAATGGAAAAAGATCCTCGGTGAGGATTCCCCTCTTTCTTCAAAAACAAAAGTAATAACAATAATAACCTTAAACCTGAAAAGGCAGCCTGTAGAAACACCAAATTCTTTCTATAAGATGACGGAAGATGCCGAAACCAGTTTGGCTCAGTGGATAGAGCGTCGGCCTGGGGACTGAAAGGTCCCAGGTTTGATTCCAGTCAAGGGCATGTACCTGGGTTGCGGGCACATCCCCAGTAGGAGGTGTGCAGGAGGCAGCTGATCGATATCTCTCTCTCATCGCAGTTTCTCTCTATCTCTCTCCCTTCCTCTCTGTAAAAAATCAATAAAATATATATTTTAAAAAAAGATGACGGAAGATAACAGAAAACCTTGGTCTGTGAGGAGGATGCTGGGAGCAGAGATGATGCTCAGCATGTCAGTCATGCCTCTCAATTATGCTCCTGCCATTCTATTCAAATGGGGGAACAACTGAAACCTTATCTATTGTAGGTCATAGATCATCAGACATCCAACGCACTGGGGGCTTCTCCACAGGAGGGAGAACGAAGGTGGGGCCCAAGGGAGAGGAGGCTGTCACTGGGAGCCAGGACTGAGGAAGGAAGGGAGCTGGTGGCTCCAGATGCATCTTGCAGCTGTGTGGGAACCCAGCCCAGCACACACGCCACGGTGCTGTGTGCGCCCTCCGGGAGAAAAGGGGCAGTGTGTGTGAACTGAAAGGACTGATTCACAGAAGTTGGTAGCATTTCGGGATCCGAGCCACCCAGCTGGGACATGCTGTTGGTCTGAATTGCAGCTCCCTCCCCACTGAGTATAACAGTCTGCCTCCTATCGACTGTGGTGCTACCATGGCCTTGTGAACACCAAGAGCATCCTCTGCCTTCTGTGAATTTTCTGCAGGGCCACCCAAAGGTGGAGCAAAGACAGTCAATCCAGCCCAACAAGGTAGATAGCAGTGGCCTGGGCTGCATAGCAGTGAAAGGGCTCAAGGCAGAGAAGAGGGCTCAAGCCAAGAAGCTCTTAACAATGTGGCCCAAGCAACAGCCTGGAGCCTGCCTCCCACCACCAGACTCTCAGTGTAAAGAAAGATGTAGCCTGGCCAGTGTGGCTCAGTGGTTGACTGCCAACCTATGAACCAGAATGCCACAGTCAGGGCACATGCCAGGGTTGCATCCCCAGTCGGGGGCATGCAGGAGGCAACTGATCAATGATTCTCTCTTATCACTGATGTCTCTCTCTCTCTCTCTCTCTCTCTCTCTTCCTATCTCTAAAACCAATTTTTTTTAAAGAAAAGAAAAAAATGTAGCGAGAAGAAGTAATATTCTCCACTTTCTTCAAAAACAAAACTAAACACCAAAATCGTTATTGCCCAGGGTGACTCAGAGGTGACCTGCTCTGAGGTAGCAGTGACGAACTTGCAGTTTTGCAGCATTAAGGTCCCAGGGATCTGGAACAGGAAGCCATGGTGTGGACAATGAGAACAAGCCATTGCTCTCACCAACATGTCAGGGGCACTGAGTGGTTAGCTTAACCACAAGGGAGGTCCAAGACTAATTCCTGATGCATTTAAGGCAAACTCCCAAAAATTCCTGGAGACACCGAGGGGCAGGAAACTACAAATCTATTCATGCATTTTAGATACAAATATATGGTGACTGAAATTTTTAAGTTTTAGTATTAATATGATGCATTTCTATTCATAGGTCAGGAAATAAATAAAATTAATGTAAATTAGTATCTCGATTAACAGGGGTAGATTTCCCTATCATATTCAGAAGATGTATGCCTGGAGATCAGAACAGATTCAGACTGTCCTACAGTGAGAGTTCTGCAAAATAATCACAATGATGTACCTCAGACCGTCCTATAAAATCCACAAAATCAAAGTACGTAGCACTGTTTCAACAAAAGTATAGACTATCATTTCTCAAGCACTTTCATTGTGAGCTTTTAAAAATGTTTTTCTATTGGGGTTCTCGACACTTAAATGACCTGCACTTCCTAGTGAGGAAAAATTCCACTGGGTGTGGGTAGTGGTGACAGAGGGAGTACTTTCTCTCTTGATAACCTAATAAGAAGAAGAAGTAGGAAACTTTACCAGAAAGCGTTTGGATTGGACAGCAGGAGAAACACCTGGTGGAAAGAGGCATGCGATCCTGGAGTTATTGTCTAAGCACCATTTCAGAGGTCTTGCTGTTTGAAAGCCCCAGCTGATCTGGGACAGCACCACCTCCAGACATCCTGAGAGTTCAAAGGAACATAGACAACAACACTGTCCCCGGGGTACCTTGTTCTTGCGCTCACTCTCTTATTCCTAAGGCGAATATTTTTGAGTAACCATTGGATGTACTAACTAATAAAGGCAGAGTCTGTTCCATCCACACACAGACTATTTTGTCAAAATTTAATCAGATATTGGCAGAGTCTCCCCATTTTCTGATTGCTGATGTATCCTAACCATTACATATATCCTCACATGTTCCATTCAGCACTCTCCTTCTTAGTGGAGAAGCCAGGTTTGGGTGGCGTATGTTAATCCAGCCATAAGAACATATGTCCTCCCTGAAACACAGCCTGACTCCAGGCAAGTGTAATTAAGTTGTCACAAATAGGTGTGTCTCAATCCATCTGGCAAAGGGGAGTCTGTGCTGCCTTATTAAGAAATGTAATGATCTGATCTGATCTAACATCCATTTTCAGTTTTGATAAGTGAAATTACCCAATTAGATTCCTGCAAGTGGGTATGAACTGGTGTCCTAACCAAACCTCGGGCTAGGAGTAAGGACCAGGGGATGACCTGATATATACACACTTAGGTAAAAACAAAAATGCCACACAACTTTCTGAAGATTCTTGGCCAATAATTTGTAAAATGTTAATCTGATTTGCTTGGAAATTTTAAAATAATTGGCTCCTGCTGGCTGAGGCCTCATGCCAGCACTGCATGGTAATTTATTCGTGACATTCCTAGAAGAGAGAATCTGATGAAAGAGCTGCAGTAATATGTTTAGGGAATAATCATGCCATCCTCAGAATAGGACGTATAAAAGGAAGCAAACAGCAGGAGCCCAGCAGAGAGGCCTCTGGGCTTCCAGGGAAAATATTGTCAATTTAAATGGAAATTGCATGGCTCTTCCTCCATTTTCCCTTCTTGGGTTCCAAGTAAGATACTGGTGGGACCATTTCAAGATCAAGTATACAACCCCGGAGATGAATATCTAGATCTCTGCGATTTGCTATTTATTGACCAAAGCTCTGGAGACTGTGATGGTGACTTTCCAAAGAATCCACATAAGGAATCATTTTCTTGGCTTTGGTGGATGTCATTTGATTCTTAGGAAGCTTTTCAAGAAATACATTTATCCTTTGGGGAACAAAGGAAAGCACCAAGGTAGTCTAACTCCTTTGGAAATAATAAGCAATGTTTGTAGCTCAGATCGAGTAGGAAATTCAAACAGAAAATACAACAGGTACTAAGATCATGAGAATGAAAGCATTAAAAAGGGAAGAAAGGAAGGGATGGACAGAGGGAGGAACGGAGAGAGGAAGCAAGCTTCAAGGGAAGAAGTGTGAGGAAAGGCACTGAATCCCAGGACACAGAGAAACTTCTCCATCCCTAGTTGCCATCAACCTCAATGGAGATGGCAGTCTTTGGGAATTATGGCAGGGACGCAAGAGGGGCACAGTAGAGGCATCTGGAGCTGAACACTGGTCGGGATACCCCGTGGTGTAAACAAGGCACTCTTAACAACCCACTGCTGGATGCTCATTTTCAAATCCTAACTCTTGGGTTTTCCCATTTGCAAGGAGGCAGAAAGATGGCATTAGTAACCAGTGGTCTAGGCGTCAGAAGAGCAAGATGGAATCTGAAATCTAGGAAATGTTAACAAAACAGCCACTCTAACAATGTCCTAAAGTAAAAGTCTTAACTGATGGACCTTCAGCTCCAAGCATGCTGGAAGATCAATACAAGGAGAATGGGAGGCATGGGGAATGAGAATTTAGGAAAATCTGGCAAGAGTTGAGGGCTGAGTGGACTGACCAGGACCAGCCATGACCACCCAAATGTAACAGGATGTGATAAATTCCATCATCAGTTTCTAAGGCAGTGATGGCAAACCTTTTGAGCTCAGCGTGTCAGTATTTTGAAAAACCTTAACTTAACTCCGGTGCCGTGTCACATATAGAAATTTTTTGATATTTGCAACCATAGTAAAACAAAGACTTATATCTTTGATATTTATTTTATATATTTAAATGCCATTTAACAAAGAAGAATCAACCAAAAAAATGAGTTCGCGTGTCACCTCTGACATAGGTTTGCTCACCATCACTGTAAGGTGTCAGTCTGATGGAACAGGTAAGCACAGTGCCAGTGCCTTCTAGGCAGGGACAATTCTTGGGGGAGATAGTTATGGTGACATGGATTCTGGGTGAGTTAGAGTAGCTGTTGGGCTCTCAAAAGTAGAACATAGCAACCAGGGAGGGGGAGTCCCCCAAATTAAGTGACTAGAATTAGGGTCCAGGATCGCTAATCTGGGATCCAAACCCGGCTTCAAGGCATGGATCCTGGAAGAAAACTGCCTTTACACAGAGTGGTGTGGAAAGGAGGATCAAGAGCTCTTTGCTTATCTAGTGCCTTCAGCTCTGATAATTTTTTTGAAGCCAGGTGTTCTAACCTAGAAAATGGAATATTCCCCTTACCCACAGGGGAAGGGCATTCTCAATACAGTGTAGTCCAGTTCTCATTGGTTCAAAGATTGGATAAGGCTAAGCACACAGGGGCAGGTTATTATTGCTGGCAGATGGCTAGGCTGATGTAGGCAAGGAAGCTAATAAGAACCTACACACCAGGAGTCTCCAAATTCCCCCAATTTAGAGATAACGTTGTGTCGTGATAAGGTTGAGATATATATACAGGGCCTCTAGCCTCAGAGAGACTTTCTTATTTATTTATGAATGCAATTGAGTGAGAATTTTACAATAATATAAAAATAAAATCATGTTCACTTACATACTTAATGTATAAAAATATAATGGCATGAAATTCATTCTGCCCCAGAAAATCAAAGGTACACAGAGGCGATATCAGTAGATCATTAGGAAAAAGATGTCCTGAAATGTCATTAATTAAGCAAAGAATAATTGTCATTGCCCAATGCTACATGTGAAATATTGTGCTAGGTTACATGGAAGAATGGAGACTATATAAGACTTGGTTCCTACATTCAAGGGAATTTTAAACTAATGGAAGGGAGACAGGGGGCTTGCATGTAGTATTTAGCACTGAGACTCTGCCTGTGGACCCACAGCCCTGTGAGCAATTGGACAATGAAAAATATTTCATCATGCCATTTTACTGCTTTTGTGTTAGTTCTCTATCACAGTCAGGACTTAAAACACAGTGAGTGTATCACAGTGTAGTGGACACCAATTGTGGCAGCCTCCTGACCCCGGGTCATTCTCCAGTGGTTATGGCCATGCTCTCAGCCCCTCTTTGGCTACTTGCTTCTCACTCATCTCCAAAAGGAGGTTTGCAAAGGGGCTGCCAATCAGAATGCTGCTTCCATTGCACCAGGGTCATGTGGCTCAAACTGGACATAGCAGTCTTTTCTCAGTATTTTTACAATTAAGACTGAGAAAAGCTAGTCTCTTTCTCTGAAGAGAGAAAGGTGTGTGCCTGGGAGCGGGGAGGCCATAGCTCCAGGCTCCTGGAGAAAATGAGTCTTCAGTGGGGAGGATGGAAGGGACATTGAGAAAAGCAGAGGGAGCAGATAGGGAAGAGGAAGTTCCAGGGCTACTGGCCTCTGAAGCCAACCTGAGACATTCATTGGCACTCATTTACAAGTCAATGGTGTTTTACGTCAGTCAGGAAAATTTGGATTCCTGCCAGTGGTAACACCATGCCTAATGCACACAGCATAGTAGAGACTGCGGACTGGCTTCCTCAGCATTTATCCCAAACGGTAGAATATAGAAAGCAGAGGTTGGAATACAATCACAAACTCCTCAGGATTTCTTTAGGTGGAGCTCTGGATATAACTTAGATTCCAAAAGTCTGAACGGCTCCAGTGAGCCTTGTTTCAGAACTGAGTGAAAAAGAAGAGCGGCAGGGCTCAGGGCACCCACTTTGGGAAGAGAGGCAGAATTCAGGCTGCCAGCAGTTTCCTAATTTGGGAGGTGTTTTCTGATTGGCAGCTTTCTGCACTGGAGAGGCAGCTTTCTGGATCATGCCAGCAGCTGAGTGTTTCTAAGACTTGACTGTCAGTCCTACCAATAATTTTGCAGCACCCAACCCCCTCTATTAAAATACTTCCGGCTTGCATGAAGGAGAGCGGATTCTGTTATCGGTATCTGAGCTCTGGCGTGCATGGCCCTTCCTCACCTCTTGCTGTCTTCTTACTCTCTTGCTCTACCTCCTCTTTGTCCTCCTCCTCAGCCTCCTCCTCAATGTTCTAGCCACACTGAATGAATGGTGTTTCCCAAACATATCCATGTTTGATGTCCACAGGATAATCAGACATAGAGTGATAAATAAATAGTAGTTGTGGGTGGTTCTGAGAGTATGAGATGGCAGAAAACCAAACTTCAGAGCATTTTGCATTTAAAAGGCAAAATGACAAAAAGAGAAGTTGGAGGGAGCGCACAAGGGGTGGTCAGAAATTCTGGAGGAGAACACACTGCCATGGAAACCACAGGAAAGCACAATCCACCATATCAGCACTGCAGAGAGAAGAGCAGAGGAAAGGCATTCTGCCGGTGGGGTAGACATTGGATGACATGCCTGATAGTAAAGAGAGAAGCCCAGACAATAAGATTAACGAAGAAGAGGTAAGGAATGGAGTGAGGGGAGAAAGATTGATAGTATTGTCATGTATTTTATTTAATTTTATTATAAGCATGTCTCTACAAGCACTACCATACCACACCTACTTCTGTCTGATATAGTTGGTGGAGCCCCCACCCCTAAGAGTTCTAATACCTGTGGAATGTGCCCCCACCTCAAATAAAAAATACAAGAGA
>NW_006297812.1:195563-211841 GCF_000327345.1 Myotis davidii | reverse complement strand
GGAAAGAGGGGAAAGTTCAGATCATGCCCAGTTCCACCTTCCACTTTCCACCTCTAGGCTCAAGTCCCTCCTGGCCCTGTCACCCTCCAGCATCACAAAAAGACCCAGAGCTCCAAAATGCTACTCACTCTTAGGAAGGCCACAGCTACTGAATTGCCTGAAGGACCATTCCCCTGTAGGTAGAACATGTTCCCTGAATAAGAGAATCCTGGAGTCAACCCCAGGGAAGAGTCAGAGTTCAGATGGGAACCAGCACTTGGGGGTAGAACTTGGGAAGTAAGTTCAGTCTCAGTCTCAACCTCAGACCTCAAGCTCTAGTCTTCAGAATCAGGAGGCTGGTACCTGAGCCTGTGCTCCTGGCAGGTACAGGTTAGAAATGGTCTGTGCTACAAGGAACAGGAAGCACCCTGTAGTGCACCAGAAGGGGGAAGTGAATTAGCGGTATCTGTAAGGCAGATTAACGCACTGTCTTCACTATTTCCTTCTTTGTTGCCCACCTTGTCTCAGCCATGTAGTGAGGCTCTGGTGAAGGGCCTGCATCATTTCTTGGCTGCTGTGAAGGATTACAAATCCTCCCAGAGGTCAGATCAGAAGCCCCTGATCTCAGCAAGATTCTGGCCCTGGACTCACCCTCCTCAGCTCTTCTTCCAGGCATCTTCTGTTGTCATAGATTTCTTTTCCCCATTGGGTCTTATTCTCACTCCCTCTCAAATGCTTGTTTGTGAAAACCCACCTCAATCATGCATGCAACAAGGGTCAGAGTTACTCCATCTTCCATGTATTCAATACATACATTTGTTCATTCAATTATTTCTTTAACATGTATGTGTTGATTATGTTCTAGGTCTGAGGCATTGTTCTAGGATGTAATTGGCAACAAGGCACAATTCTTTGATCAACAAGTTTGCCATCTAGTGATAGATAGCTTAGCCAGTGGTATGAATAGGGGGCTCCAGTAGTCCCACCCATACTTCAGAATCCTTTCTCTACAGAGTTGCTTTGAATGATGGGGGTGAGCACAACACCTGGGTTAGGTATGCAGTGATCTGACCATGACCACTGTCTCCACCTCCCTGGAGCATATGCACATTGGCTTTGCAGTCATTCAGGCATGACCCACTTGCTACCCCACACCCTCCTACCATGGTGTCTGTGCTACCAGGGGTTCACTAGGAAACATTATGAAAAATTGTGCAATGAGTCGCAGGTCCAAAGGCACTGTTCATACTTGGGAGGGTGGGGGGGACTATTGAAGAAAATCCAGAATAGGATGTTCACCCACCAAGAAAACATCCTTTTATACAAAGCAAACATTCAACATGTGAGCCAGAAAGGAGGCCAGTGGGGGAAATGTAGAATTCAAGGGTAGCTTTGAAGAGAAGGAAGGATGCATCTCCCCTAGGGACAAGAAAGAAGGGAAGAGGGAGAAGGATGATCCTGGAAGATTCTGGTTGGGAGAATAGAGACACTGCCAGAATTCAGATACAATGGGGTAATAGATGTTACTTCATCTTGACTGCCCAAACTCCAATGATGTTTCCAGTTAGGGGCTGCCCTTTGTGTGCAGGTAGTTGAGGCAAAGGGGAAATAGCCTCTCTTCATCTCACTCTATGCCTCTTGTCCCTGAAGCCAGGGTATCACCCCAGACTCACGCTCAGTCAAGCAGATGGTCTTTCAACGCAGTGAGTGTGACCCAAAAGTGAAGAGGAGTTACATTAATTACCTATTGCTGAATAGCAAATCACCTCAAAACTCAGTGGCTTGAAACAGCCAATAGTTGTTCTCTCAGTTTCTGTTGGTCAGGAATTCATCTGGGTGGTTCTGGCTTAAGATCTCTCATGAGATTTCAGTCAATCTGGCTGGGCCTGCAGACACCTAAGGGTGAGGCCCCACTTGGAGGATGGTTGACTCACACAAGAGACTATTAGCAGGAACCACAGTTCATCACTGGCTGTTGGTAGGAGGCCTCAGTTCCTCTCCATAAGGACCTTTCTAGAGGGCTTCTTACGTAACCTTATGGCATGGCAGCTGGTTTTACCCAGAACAAATGATCTAAGAAAGAGAAAGGCAAGAACCACCATATCTTTTATAACCTATCCTCAGACATTCCACACTGTCACCTCCACAAGATCCCATTAGATACACAAGGAAGTCCTGCCCAGTGCAGACAGGACTACCAGGGGTTTCAGAAGGGGGTCAAGATCATCATGGCCATTTTGCAGTCTGGCTACCACAGTCACTCATGGTCAGTTGGTGGCTGTATAGCACCAGTGTCCTGTGGTGGTAGCAGGAGTGTCAGAGGCAGCAGCCACAGGAGCACCCAGTCGTACATCTCAGCCCAGCTCCAGACCCACTTTGAGCCCTGCTTATTTCCCAATAAGGGTATGGAATCCATCCTATGTGGATTCCACACCCTTATAAGCCCCTTGTTTTGCTAACGATAAGGCTGGCTTCTGTTGTTTATAATTAAGAGTCCTAAATGGGATGGGTGATGTTGATCTCTAGGAAATTGTTGGTGAGCTCATGTGATGAGAGTAAGGGAGAAGACAGAACTGAGGTTGGAGGCTTAGAGAGAGAAGTTTAAGAAAGGATGCCATGAGGGATACAAGTTGGAGTGTCCAAGAGGAAAATATAAGAATTGTTGAGTAGCCATGAGGACCAAAAGGGATTTATGTAAGACCCAGTTGAGAGATCATGCAGAACAAGTTGATCTTTTTTTGTTTTATTTAATTCAACCAAACACCCTCTCCTTTTAGTGTATATCCCATTGGATCATTGAGGAATGTACAGACTACAGAGCCCAAACTAACTAAAAAACTTAAAATATTTCATATTTTTAATTTATTTATTTTGGACCTCAGGGGGAGAGGATTGAATTAATCATACCTTTTATATTTTTCCATTCAAGGCTCCTCACTTGTCTTATGTATTTTTTATTCTCTTTTTTCTCACAGCCATCTCCCCATACCCATGCCCACAGTCAATCATTCTAATGGTTCAATGTTTATTTGTATGTATTATTGTATGTATTAATGCAAATGGTATTGTTTTGTAAGCATGCATTTTTAATTTGTGTAAATGTTGTGCTATAGATCTCATTTCTTACCTTTTCACAAGCTCTGCTTTAAGAGTCATCTATGTTATGTTTAGATCGAATCCATGGCTGCTAACTGCTGCAGAGGCTTCCATGGTATACTTCCACCACATTTTACCTCTCCATTCTCCCAGGAATGGATGTTCAGGTTGCATTTAACTTCTCACCATCGCCACAAATCATTTGGTTGTGAGTATATATGTCCCCTTGTATGCTGGCACCGGAATCCCTGGGTCAGGGGGTATGTGTACACTTAATTTGAAGAAATCATGCCTGATTGCTTTCTAGAATGCCTCCCCAAGTTCACTCCCACTAGAGGTGCATGAGGGTGAAAAGTTTAACTTAAAGATTCATGGCATGGCTGGCATGCTGGCATCTTATTCAGGAGCAGATTTTGGCGTCTCTAACCTAAGTTAAAAATATCTTTTACTTGAATTTATAAGATACATTTTTTTTCTCTCATTACAACATTTCACAGGTCCCTCCCAACCCAGTGCTCCTTCCCTTATCATCACTGAACAACAGCCTGAACAACAACTACATAATAAGCCTCAGGATTTTATTATTCAAGAGACGAAGGAGTCCACTGATGCAATCTGTGCCTCCAATTCTGCCCCATGGCCTCATCTGCCTTCTTGTGAGCTCTCAGCATCTTCAGCTGCACAGGGAACACTCATGGACACTGGGATGCTTTCTAATAAAAACGGGCTTCCCTGGACATCTAACCTGGCCCTGTATGTATTGTGTGAGTCTTCTTTGCACAGCATCAATAAACCAGATAGCTACCAAAATTGTATATAAGTTCTACCTGTCATCTGGGAAAAAATAAAAAAGCTAAATGATGCAAGAGTTGAAAGGAGAGCAGTCCAGCACTGTTTTCCCTGTTGACTAGGGAAGACAAGGCAAGGTGACAGTGGAGTGTGGCATATCTAATGCTGGAAAACAAAGAGGCAGATGAATCAGCCAAAGCAGATTGGCTTTCAAACCACCATCCTACATAGCAGAGAGTCCACAGTAGCTTCTCCAATTATGATCAATGTTCCATCGAAAATAAGCTAACATTTATGTCCTCTTTCAAAAAGTGTCCATTTTTTTTATTGGATTGCTTATCTTCCTTTTGTTAAGTTATATGAGTTCCCTGTAAATTTTGGAGATTAAACTGTTATTGGAGATAACATTGGCAAATATGTTCTCCCATGCAGTGGACTCTCTTGTTTTGTTGATGGTTTCTTTTGCTGTTCAGAAGCTTTTAATTTTGATATACTCCCTTTGTTTATTTTCTCCTTAGTTTCCATTGTCCTAGGAGCAGTATTGGTAAAGATATTGCTACAACATATGTCTGACATTTTACTGCCTATGGATTCTTCTAAGATTTTTATGGTTTCCCATCTTATGTTTAAGTCCTTTATCCGTTTTGAGTTTATTTTTGTATTGGGTGTAAGTTGGTGGTCTAGTTTCATCTTTTTGCATGTATTTGTCCTATTTCCCCAACACCATTTATTAAAGAGACTATCTTGACTCCATTGTATGCTCTTGCCTCTTTTGTCAAATATTAATTAAGCATAATAGCTTGGGTTGATTTCTGGGTTCTCTTTTCTGTTCCATCTATATGTAAAAAAGCCTAAGTGACTGTTAAGACCAGTGACCAGAACGACCAGAACAACTGGTCAACCAGTTGCTATGACACACACTGACCACCAGGGGGCAGAGGCTAAATGCAGGAGCTGCTCCCTAGTGGTCAGTGCGCTCCCACAGCCAACCTCCCGTGGCCCCTCCCCACCACCGATCAACCTCCTACGGTCCCTTCCACTTGCTGGCTGGCCCCCAGATAGTCCTCGATAGCCAACCAGGCTGAGGGACCCCACCCATGCATGACTTCGTGCACTGTGCCTCTAGTTGGTTTATATGTCTGTTTTTGTGCCAGTACCAGGCAGTTTTTAGCACAATGGCTTTGTAATATAGCTTGATATCTGGTATTGTGATCCCTCCAAATTTGTTCTTTCTCAGGGTTGCTGCAGTTATTTACCTTTAGATGGGGTTGTAGAGTTCACAGTATACTTTTACAAAATAATCTTATTGGTTCCCATTAAACCTATAAGGCAGCAATTTTCAATTGGTGTGCCAACACCATAGCTGTCCAGTGTGGATTAATCAAAATTTACCTATTTTTTGCCAGATCAGCAAAAAATATATGTTTTGGTGTGCTATAAAACTTTATAATTAGTTTATATGTGACAAGAGGTTAAAAAAAAAAAGTCGACAATCACTGCTATAAGGAATTAGGACAGCTACTTCTAATGTCCCCGTTTTACTATAGATGAACTACGAATCAAAGTGTTTAAGTGACTTGCCTGAGATCACATTGCTGGTTAGTTGTGGAGCTAAAAACCAAATGTGAACTCCACTCTAGGATCTGGAAATGTGATTTCTAACAATGCATTCATTCTTGCAAAATTACACTGTTGCTAAAGAATTTGGAGCCCAAGTGGAGTTCAGTACAATGGCAGCTGATCCGAGCATAATCTTCACAGTTACAAGAAACATTCAAAGTGGAACAATAAATTACACGTGACACTTCCAATTTGGGGCACTGTTTACTGGGGAGAAGAGAAAAAGAAGCGATAATCATTGTTTCTTAAGGAAAATCTATAGTCCTTTTCCTCTTTCACCAGTTTACTAGTCAATAGACAAGATAATTTCACTGGAGGGTTTAATCCACTGTCTCAGGTTCCCCTGCGTGGAGATTAGAAAAGGCTGCTGCTGTCCCCACCCACTGTGCACACACGCCTCCAGCAATTCCTGGGGCTCCCCAAGGGCACAGATCCCTGGACACAGTGTTCAGAGAGAGGCAGGGCAGAGCTTCCAGGCTGGGGATCTGCAATCCATGCTGAGAAGAAATAAATACAGTGGTTCTAGGATCCCGGGCAGCAGTCTGCTACAGAAGAGCTGGGGGGAAAATATCTGTTTGATTGTAGAGATAGAAGAGACTACTTGTCCCTTTAAAGATGTGGGCAGTGTCTTGTCAAAACTCCTCCCTGAACCCATGGTGTTATTTCAGGTCCACATTCTTCCATCTGTGATGCTGCTCCACCTGCCACACTTTGGGGACTGAATGAGGGATCCTCTCATGGTTCCATCCAGCCCACAAGACTCGCATTGCTGATCTCTGACCTCTAACGCACTGCCCATCGCCCATCAGGATCTCTGTGCTAAGAGAGATGAGCTCACACATGAATAACCACTCTTGGATATTTCTCCAGGTTCCCACAGTTTTATTAGTGATGGGAACGAACCTGAACAATAGGTGTTGCAGGTATAAGAAAAGACAAGTAAAAATAAGCTTACATTGGACATTAGAATTACGTCTTGATTAGTGTCACCTCCCTGCCAATGACAAAGATTGCTGATAAGTTGACAGGTGTGGCTCTAGCTTTAAGGTTATGTTGCCCCGGGAGTTATTTGACCACCTTGTTTTAAAATTATGCTGTCCTTGTACCTGAAGAATACACCTGCTACCTCTACAGCCTGGGGAGTGCCTTCCATCAGGGCCTCTGGACAAGCCCTGCGACTGCAGTTTGAGGATGGGATTCCAGTGGGCAGGAGGCTGGAGGGCTTCCCTGGTGGCTGATGGGACAGGACAAACTCCCCTGCCAATTCCTATCTCTCATTCGGCTTGATTTGTGTGAAAGAGAGGGCAAGGAGGAAGAAACTCCAGTTTACCAGATTTTCAATATTTCTTTTGCCCTCTTACTCACTTTCCGTTAGGGATTTTCTCAGTGTCTCTACTTCCTGGTTCCCCACTTCCAGATTCTCATCTGAAATCTTCACTTCGATGGTATCGGTGGCTGAATGTCTTGATCACTGACAGTAGTTTCTAAGTTACTTGCCAAGTTGGCAAAGGCTGGTCTTGTCAAACAAACCCTAGGCAATTCACAACTGTCCACTAGGCACTTAGGGAGGCCCTTTAAATTCTCACTTCCTTTTCTGCTTTCTATGACCTCACCAGACCCTGTGCTGACACCAAAACACAGCTGCATTTTAGCTCAGTGGTGTTGGAAAAGGATTGAATTCAGTGGTATTGTGAATAGAGGGGTCATAGGAAAGGCAGAGTGTCTCCTAATACAAGGAATAAAATGCAGACTTAATCCAGAAAGTCCTCCATGACCTGGCTCCTGCCTACCTAATGAGCTTTCACTCGGTGCTATGGCCACAATCACCTTCTTCCGTAACGTGTTGAGCCCTCGTGTACGTCAGGCCTTTCCACTATATCCACTTGCCCCGGACATCTTTTGCCATTGCTATTTGCCTAATGTATTGGTTCGCTGGGTCTGCTGTAACCAAGTTCCACAGGATGGGTGATTTAAATAACAGAAACGTATAGTCTTGCTTTCTGGAGGTTAGGAGTCTTAGATCAGCAGGGGCAGGCTCCCTCCAATGGCACCAGGGACGGTCTGTTCCAGGCCTCCCTCCTGGCTCCTGTGGTTTGCTGGCAATCTTTGTGTTTCTTAGTTTGTAAAAGCATCCCCTGGCCTGTCTTTATCTTCACATGGTGTTCTCCATGTGTGCATGTCTGTGTTCAAATCTTCCTCTTTATAAAGACACCAGTCATACTGGATTAAGGGAACTCCAGTGTGACCTCATCTTACCTTAACTAATTACATCTGCAACAACCCTAGTTTCAAATAAGGTGCATTCTGGGATACTGCAGGTTAGGGCTTCAAGATAATAAATTTCAAGGGACACAAAGCAGCCCAGAAACACAGGCTCTTTCCCATTCTTCAGGTTGTGGCAGAAGCATCATATCCCCAGAGAAGCTTGTCTCACCCATCACAGCTTTCAACCTTGGATGCTTTACCCATTTGTTTCTCCGGTTCACTAAGACGAGAAGCTCCACTAGTGGAAAGTGTCCGGGTCATGTTTGTCCTGCTTTTGACTGAATACTCCCCCTCCGAGTGCCAAGCACATTGAGTGGTACCCGTTTCCGGTGCTATGATGAGCCATAGTGAAGCCTGAGGTGAAGGGAACATTTTAACACCAATCCTTTCTTTATTTAAAATTTGGATACTTTATTCATGAATAATTATTTTTCATTGCTTTTAATTTTTTAAAACATTGTGTTAAAATACTTATTTTGATTACTGAGCTTTTTGGTGCCCATTATGTGCCATGCCAGAGGCCAGTGCCTCACTCACTTCACCCTCCCCCGTCCATCTGCGCCTTTGGAAATGAAGAGAAAAAAGAACTGGTTACTTAATTGGCCAAGACAGGGTGATTCTGCTCATTGTGAAAGGCAGCAGGATAAAGAGGACCCTCCTCAATAGAATTGGGTGGCAATAGACTTGAGGGAAACTGAGGCAAGTGGTGGGTCCTGGAAATCCAAGAGGAACACGTAACCCTTTGTAATCCCCTGTTTCTCATGGCAATGAAATTTGGTTTGTTTTTGTCCTGGGCAGCTATCTTCTCCTCTTGCCCTGTGGCCTCAAAGCTTACCCAGGGCCCAGGGCCAATGGCACTCCATGTCTGCCTGGCTTCTGAGCCAGAGAGGCACATGGGCGGAAACACAGGGCTCCTGGGGCCCTGAGGTCTCTGCTCCCTGTGTCCGCGGTGCTAACATGCCCAGGATGGGGCCAGGGCTTCTGAAACTGGTGGCAGGGATTTCACCAGAGATGTGTAAGGATTGTTGGGCTTCCAGGTAAGAGGGAAGCTCAACACACCTTCCCAGGGCTCCAGCTCCTCAGCCCGTAAGCATGTGCGGCCAATTTCTCCGCAGAGCCTTGCCACATTCCTCTGCTTCCCCCTTGGAGCGCCTCTTTTCCGGGCTGCACTTCCCTCCCCTGTAGCCAGAATGAGACACGGAGCCATAGAGACAGTTTATTCCTCCAGCTCCCCAAGATTCATTTCTGTGTTAAACATCTCTCCATCACCCTGTTTCTAGGTGATAGGTCACCTGGAAAGGCCAAGAGTGAGGAATACCTCCCTGGTGCTGAGCAGGCTTCCATGCCAGTGGTGCTCAGAGCCGGGGCCGGGCTGGGAAGAGGGTGTTTCTCTGCTAAGTCATGGCTGGGGGAGCTGGTTCTGGCCCTGCCCCATCCCTCAGTGTGGACATGCTCACACAGTAGCCTGGGAAGCTGGCACCAGCCCAAAGCCTGCATAGAAAGTAGCTCCGCAGTGTAGGGGAGCCCACTGCTTGAAGGGCAGCAGCTCTTACTTAAGATGTAGGATGAGCTTGACCGCATTTCCCGGACACAGTAGGTCCTTGAGCACTAAGGGCCTGCAGCTGCCTTCAGTGGAGTCTGATGGTGAGTCACTCTGGCAGTGGGTCTTGTAAGAGCAGGTACCTCTCCCACCTGGGAGGAGCTGGGAATTCTCTTTGAAGCCATGCTGTGTGGGAGCTAAAGAGGAGAGGCATCATGGTGCCCAGACCTAGACACAGACACTTGCTTTACCCTCTAAAATTCAGCTTTATTGACTCTAAAATAACAATGCCACCTCCTATAAATGAGTTGCTGTGAAAGTTAAATGTGTAATGTATGTGAGCATGCCTAAATTGATTGATCTGTGAATGCAACACACACACACACACACACACACACACACACATCTCCAAGGGAACCAATGGGAATGGTCATCCTACAGGGCCTGGTCCATCGGGGGCCTTCCAGTCTCATGCCCAACTCAATCTCCCAGGTGCTCAGGGGCTTCCTTCTTGTCTTTTCTACTGGCTGTGCCCGGGAAGAGGGTCGCTGTGACCCTGGCTGGAGGGAAGAGCATGTAGGCACAGAATCTCTCTCCTTCTTGCTTCTGGGCTGGGCCATTTTGGATGCTGACTTTCAGAGCTAGATTTCTATACATCTTTGATGAGGAACCACCTGCCCTTGCTGGGTCTGCCACATGTTTGAAGCAAACACAGTCAGCAACCAAAACAGGACCAGAAGAGAAATGCTTACTTTTTCCTTTTTATTTCCAACAGACAGGCTTCTTTTCTTTTTCTTTTTTTTCCCAGATTCTTGGCCCATAGGGTTTCCACTGCCTGTTTGGTCAAGGAAGACCAAGATGATGGAAAGACTTGGAGACTGGACCACCCAGCCTCCAGGAGGAAGCTTAGTTTCTCTTCAAGGCATCAAAACATGAGACTCTAACAGAGACAAAGAGAAAGGAGCTCCGGAACTGCCTCCAGGACCTTGCATGTCCTGAGGTCGCAGGGAAGAGTCAGGGATCGGAAAGCACCTCAGGTGTCAGCCAGTTGGCCTTCTCAGCTGATGTTGAACACCACTCCTCACTCAGTCATTCATTAAACAAGCAACTGCTGCTTATCTAATCCCTGCTTTCAGATTTGGTGAGAGAGAAGGAAGCTCACCATTTCCCATGACCCAATTTTCAACTACAAATGAGAGAATTTCGGCTCATTAGTACTTTCAAAGATTTCCCCTGGAGTATAAGCTTTATGAAATCAAGGTTCATGTGTGTTTTACTCCCTACCGCATCCTTTGTGCCTAACTCATAGTTGTCACTCAATTTGTTGAATGAATGAATGAATGGAAGGTAGATGATTGAGTGAAATAGCCTCATGGTGGAAGAGAACAAATTCACACCTCAAAGGCTCTGGAGCATGACTAGAGGACTGAGCAGCAAGGAAAGTAATAGTTTCCTTAACGATTCGTGCAAAAATTACACTTTGCATCAAAATATACCTTTGTTCATTTTATCATATAAAATGAGGTTTTCATTTGCTTACCAGAGAGTACAATTTGTGTGTAGCTTGTGTTTTTTCCCAGGCAGTCTGCCACATGCCTCTGGTGGTACACACAGCCTGGTTCAGAGCCTGGGGCTTAGTGATTTCCTGATCCCACCCCTGCATCCTGTTGCCTTCATCTTACACCCAACTTCTGCTTCATTGCCATTCCATCCCCATGCTGTCCTAGCTTGAATGTAGCCCACCCTGACCTTGGTTCCGTGATAGCAAGAGGTAGCACTCCTCTTGCCATTTTTTTCTGCCTGAAAATTCTAGGGGAGGCTATGAATAATTGGTCCTTTCTAAAGGGAGATTGATAATCTGTCTTTCTTGAAGCTATTACCAGGCTGGCCTGCCAAGTGGACAAGTGTTAAGAGGAGAAAATAGAGCAGTGGCCAGGGTGGGGAATGAGTTGAAGACAATGGAGTCAGAGCTGCAGAGAGGTCCCCTCCTGGCAGCCAGATGATGAATCATGTCAATCCAAGAGGAGAATCACAAGTCATAGCCCTCGTGCCCCTGCCTGCTGCTGCTCCACAGACTGCCTCAGCTCAGGCTGAACCTGGGCACTGTGACACTCATTGTTGAAGAGGCTTTCCTCATGGGTATGGTGGAAACACTGCCACCCACCCCTGTGGAGCAGTGTGAAGGGCACTGCAAGTCCCAGTCAAAAGCACCCAGCATATCATTCAGTAGTCATTGTTCAACTTCATAGGAACCTAGCACAGTGCTGGGCCCTCAGGGTATGAGCCCCGCCTCCATCAGCTCACAACCAGAAATGCCCACATCCTGGCTCTGACCTGGACTAGCACCCCTTAGCCACCCCTATAGTCTAAGCCTTTGTGTTAGATTGGGAATGTGGTCCCAGAAGTTAATCAATCCTTGTCAGTGCATGGTGCCCATAGTGAGCTGGGCACTTTTATGTTCATGATCTCATTAAATCATTAGAATCATCTTCTGAACTTATTTTAGAAATAGGAACTTAAATAAGAGATTCCTCCAAGGTCACAAATCTAGAAAGTGGCTTGGCTTCGATTTAAGCCTAGAATTTTCTAAGACAAGAGTCCTTTCTCTTTTCTCTACCCCATGCCTGTGGGAGAAGAGACAAACCTCTGACATAATGAGGGGGCTAGGGCTATGGTCCTGGGCCAGGAAAAGGGACATCCTGTGGGCAGGATGTCACCACAGTGTCTCTGAGCAACCAGTGACAGCCTGAGGGCCCTGGGGACCTGGAATAGGGAGACACACTGTTGCCTGAATCTGGGAAATGCTTGTTCATATTTCTTCCTGGTACCAAGCCTGCTAGAGATGAATTCCCAGGTGTGCCTAAGGGCCTGGGCACTTGGGAAGTAATGGCATAGAGGTTAATTAGGTTGTATTTGTTTTGTTGATTTCTCTGAATCTTTGTTTCTTCCAGTGTGCATGCAGGGATACTGACCCAAGCTTCTTTATGCACAGTGCTGGGTTCTTCTGGTTCTTAGAAGCCTAGGAGTCTGCCGTGTCTTTTCTTCCTTCTCTATGGAGAGGACCGAATGCCTTCCTCTGCTCAGCAGCTCTCACTGTGATTAGGCAGGTCCACACCCCAATACTCATCAACTATTTCTCAGGTAGGGTGGCTGACTGACCAAGTGTCCCATTTGCCTCAAAAAAAGAATAGATGACCCAGAAGAAATAGAACTGGCCTTTTCCAGATATGTTGTTTTTATAGATGAGAATCATATTGCCCATCATTTAAACCCTTACTGTGCCCTTTTGTTCTTTATCTTGGGTCTCTCTTTAGATTTGGTTTTCCTGGGTTGCTCACCATGGAACTGTTGTCCTCTTAATGACAAGGAAGGTACCCTACAGTGACCTGCTCATTGTGTGTGTGTGTGTGTGTGTGTGTGTGTGTGTGAGAGAGAGAGAGAGAGAGAGAGAGAGAGAGAGAGAGAGAGAGAGAATGCTACTTCCATACTCTCAGGCTGAAATATAAGAGCTTTCTCTGAGACCTCTGAAATCTCCACGGTGCCTTCCTATGAGGTTCTTCAGATGGTCTAGATCAGTGGTTCTCAACCTTTCTAATGCTGCAACCCTTTAATACAGTTCCTCATGTTGTGGTGACCACCCCCCCAACCATAAAATTATTTTCATTGCTACTTCATAACTGTAATGTTGCTACTGTTATGAATCCTAATGTAAATATCTGAAAGGCAGGATATATTTGCATTGTTACAAATTGAACATAATTAAAGCATAGTGATTAATCACAAAAACAATATGTAATTATAGATGTGTTTTCTGATGGTCTTAGGCATCCCCTGTGAAAGGGTCATTCAACCCACAAAGGGATCACGACCCACAGGTTGAGAACCGCTGGTCTCGATAGAAAGATAATCACACACACACACACACACACACACACACGCACACACACACACCATAGAATCTGCACAGTGAGTGCATCTATTTCCCCACAGGATCAGGACTGGGTGTGGCTTTGGTTCTAAATGCTGAGTAGCACTTCCTTTCCTAGCCTCTCTCTTATGGAGAAGCCCTGAATTCTGTTTCCTTGACAACCAGTCTCCCTCTCTCCCTATATTTTTTAATGCTGTGATGATAAGGTGTATTTAAACCCAGCAGCCATGTTCCCATGGTAATAGAAGACCCCCCAGTAAGTTGCCATGGGAACAAGAGATGGCTTTGAAAGAGGATAAAAGTAAGTCAGCTTTGCCAGTGATGACAACGAAGTTAGAAGCAGAGAGGCTGGAGAATATGACTCAAGAAGGTATCAGGTCATGGATAATGGTCTAGCTTGTTCTACCTGAGGCCAGTGGAAGGTCCTGGGGAAAGGTGACACCAAGCTTTCTACTCTGCTCACAAGAAGACTCTGAACAAAGCAATGTGACTGCTGGAATTTAAAAACTAGTTCTCTCCATTTTTTCTTATTTTTAGTCTTTTTATTTTATTTTTATATTATAGTTGACATACCATACATTATTATATTGGTTTCAGGTGTATAGCCCAGTGATTAGGCATTATTTACTAACTGATTATCCCAATAAATTGCATACCCATCTGACATCACACATACATTATAATATTATTGACTATATTCCCTGTGCTATACTTTCTATCCCCATGACTATTCTGTAACAATCAATTTATACTTCTGAACCCCTTCATTTTTTTCTCAATCCTTTCACCCATCTTGCAACCCTCAAAATGTTCTCTGTAACTGAGTCTGTTTCTGTTCTGCTTGTTTGTTTATTATTTTTAGATGTAATTGTTGATAGTTGTGTATTTATTGCCATGTTACTATTCATATTTTTTATCTTTTTTTCCTTCTTTTTCTTAAAGAAGACCCTTTAACATTTCATGCAATACTGGTTTGGTGGTGATGTACTCCTTTATCTTTTGCTTGTATGGGACACTCTTTGATTTGTCCTTTGACTCTAAAACATAACTTTGCTGGGTAGAGTAATCTTGGTTATACTAGTAGGTCCTTGCTTTTCACCACTTTGAATATTTCTTGCTAATCCCTTCTGGCCTGAAATGTTTCTGTTGAGAAATCAGCTGACAGTTTTATGGGAGCTCCCTTGTGGGTAACCAACTGCTTTTCTCTTGTTGCTTTTAAGATTTTGTTTGTCTTTAACCTTTGTCATTTTAACTATGATGTGTCTTGGTGAGGGCTTCTTTGGGTTCATCTTGTTTTTTATCCTTTACTTCATATACTCTCCTGTTGATTCCCTGTAATGTATTCTTTATTATAGTTTTGTATTCTTCATTACTGACTGGCTCATTATATTTTTTTATCTCAAATTTTATGTTTCCTATCTCTTTGTTGAAGTTCTCACTAAATTCACCTACTCTTTCCTTAAGTTCATTGGTCATCCTTATAACCAGTGTTTTAAACTCTAAATCTAGTAGACTATTTGTCTCCATTTTATTTAGTTCTTTTTCCTGAGTTCTGCTTTTTGCATTTAGGACCTGTTTCTTTGACTCCTCATTTTTGCTATTTGCTCCTTTGTCTCTCTTTTTCTGAAATGTTTTTAGGAAACAGAGGAACTAGTGGGGCAGCTTCAATGTGAAGACCATAATGACAGGTCATTTGTTCTGGGAAGTAAAAGAAATCATTTTCTCTGAGTTTTGAGCTCTGATTCCCTAGAGCCAAGCATAATACTACTTTATCTTTTCCCCAGCATTTTATTATTTTCAAACATACAGTAAAGTTGAAAGAATTTTATAATTAGTACAGTTAATACACCTAGATTGTACCATTAATATTTTACTATGTTTGCTCTGTCACCTACCTAAACATCTGTCCATCACTTTCCCTTGACTGATTTCACACAGTTAGTGGAACTAGTATTCAAATCAGGTCAGTCTCTTTCCAAAGCCTCTTTCTTTTCATTAAGGTGAACAACCATTCCAGTTTGCCTGGGACTAAGAGGGTTCTGGAACATGGGACTTTAAATGTTAACATTAATGCATCCCAGAGGGCTTGTAACCCTAATCCCTGCATAGTATGCTTTGAAGAATTTAATGTGTGATTAAGGGGGATAGAGCTCCAAGTAAGCAGGAATTCAGCAACTTCATACCTAAACAACTATAAGTTCAGAGAGAAAGAGAGAGAAAAAAAAACAAGTGTTGGAGAGGATATGAAACTACTAAAACTCTTATGTATTGCTGGTAGGAGTGACAATTGTTACAACCACTTTGGAATATAGGGTTTAGAAGTATCTGCATACACATATCCTATGAATCAGCAATTTCACTTTTAAGTGTTCCCAAAAGAAATGAGAGTATATGTCCACAAAAAAAGTAAAAGAATATTTAGAGCAGCTTTATTCACTTTAGTCCAAACTAGAAACAACCCAAATATTTATTGATGGGGAATAAATTCTGTATATTCCTAATGGGGACAAAAAGGGGCCACATGCTAATCTAACTAACTCCGGGAAGCCTTGCAAACTCATAGACCTAAAGTAACCACAAAGGGTGGTCTGAAATTAAAACCTTTTAATTAAAGAGCACTTTATAGGGGGTAGGTAAGCCCTTGGCCAGTATCTTCCCTGACAGAGATCAACTTTGATCTCTGCTGAGCCTATTGTCTTTTTACATCTAAGATAACATACCTGTGGAATGTCAGGGTAACTTGTAATTTCCCTTTTTCTGGACCCCTCAGGGCAAAACAAATGGTACCAGGGAAAAGACCATAAATTCCCTCATTGTTATTGTTGACTTTTAACTATGCCCACTTATATAAAAAAGTATGTGTCTATCATTTTACTTTTTATCCAATCCCAGAGTTTCTCTATTTTGCTTTCTCCCACCTGCCTAACCTATCACCAATGGATTTCATGTAACCCACTTACATCTCCTCCTTTGATGGTAATTTATAAAAATCGGTGAAAAACCATCATTCTCTGGAGTATTACCCCAATACTTTGAGATAATGCTTCCCAGCAATTATTGA
>NW_006297812.1:159877-194549 GCF_000327345.1 Myotis davidii | reverse complement strand
CCTGCCTTGAGTGTGACAGGAGGCGGTGCCCCAACTCCCCAATTGGCCCTGCTCTGAGCCCGACCAGGGGCTGTGCCTAGGGATTGGGCCTGCCCTCTGCCACCCGGGAGCAGGCCTAAACCAGCAGGGCGTTATATCCCGAGGGGTCCCAGACTGTGAGAAGGCACAGGCCGGGCTGAGGGACCCCCTTTTCCCCCCGAGTGCACAAATTTTTGTGCACCGGACCTCTAGTCCTATATAATAAAGAGCTAATATGCTAATTAGACTGAACAGCAGAAAGACTATCTGGACGACTGTCCAGACAGCCTTCTGGATGAAGCCAGGGCTGTGAGGGCTGAGTCCCTTGCATGAATTTCATGCATCGGGCCTCTAGTTAAAAAATAAAAAACCTATTAACACATGCAACAACATGGATGAATCTTAAAAACACAATGTTGAATAAAATAAGCCAGGCACAAACGAGTACATACTGAATGATTTCATTCAAATGAAAGTCTAGAAAAGACAAATCTCACCTACAGTGATAGACATGAAAGATAGAGTCACGCCTGAGTGAGGAAGCGGGGAGGGCCTGGGCGATTCTACAACTTGGCTGGGCATATTTACATGTAAGCATTTAATGAGCTGAATAGGTAAGATTAGTGTACACTTTACTGCTATATCTCAATTTAAAAGTTTTTGAAAAGGCAGACATCAGAACCCTAAAAATAAAAAATAGAGGGAGAGAGAAGTAAATGATGGAGCTGATAGAGAAAGTTGTAGTGTGGTTGTAACACTAGAGCGTGTTACCAAATTACTCTTTGACTCCAGAAATTTGATCCATGAGTCTGTCAGTACCAGGAATTTCACATCACACTGCAAAGAGCCAGTGCAAGTAGTTTGCAATGAAACATCGCTACATTTTAAGAGTAGAAAAATTGTTTCTGCTCTTAAACAGTAGAAG
This sequence comes from Myotis davidii, assembly GCF_000327345.1. Classification (NCBI taxonomy): domain Eukaryota; kingdom Metazoa; phylum Chordata; class Mammalia; order Chiroptera; family Vespertilionidae; genus Myotis; species Myotis davidii. The sequence goes on along the minus strand of NW_006297812.1, from coordinate 193,606 downwards.
CAAAAATGTTTTCTCTGCTGTCTGAACTGAGGGGTAATTTTAGAAGGAAAAAGAACAAAGATTTAGAAATTACCCTTGGGGCAGATTCTAGGAAATTAAAATCTGAAAACAAGGGCAAAGCTGTTTCTGTCTTTCTCACCCCCAAGGAAAGAATCTAGTCTGGGAAATTTCCATCCCCCTAGAAGAGGAGGGGCTCTGCTGGAGACAGGTACATAGGACCACAGGTCTCTAAGTTGCCCTCAATTACACATCTGGACCGGCCCTGAGGGAGGAGGAGGGTGGGAGCCACAACTGTGCCTTCTATGTACACATGCCTCAGATAGTCAGGGACAGCCTTTTGGAGGCTGGACCGTTGCACAGAAATTTCTTCCCAGGGTCTGCCCCTCAGAAAGAAAGGATGTACCAACTCACTGTGCTTTTGGTAGGTAGCCCCTGGGTCCCACAGCAAGCCTCCCTTCAAACACAGCCTCTCCCTCCCCCACAGATGTGGGGAAGACTTGGGCAGGAGATGGGATAGACCTCCTGTCCTTTCATCCCAGATACCTCAGCTACATCGTTTCATTTTGTCTGGGTTAATTTTGCATTGCAGCATGATTCACGCTTCCTGTCTGGGTTCCAAAGCATATAACTAGAGGATCCCTGTGCAGAGGAACACCAACTGTTAATACCTTTAACACGCCTGCGTCTGATGATGAGAGTGGGGAAAATACATATTTTCATGTTACATCTATAGCCATCTATATATATTTAACCTGTCATTGTGCCACTTTGTACGGGATTGTCATTTTAAGTGGAGGTTTGGCCTCACTCCAGAGTTTGATGCATCAGGGTCAGGCGGCCTCAGAGGCGGCTTTCATTTTTATGCTGAGCTCCCAGAGCCAGATGCGTTAGCTTGGGGAGGCTCTGCCACATTGCGGAGAGGGGGGCTGAGTGCCTGTCACTGGAAAGGGCACAGATTTAAAGAGAAGAAATGTCTCGTCCTCTCACTCGCTCTTTTCTCTGGTGAGGAAGAATAAATCCCTGCCTGGAGGGAGGTGTTATTGCAAAAGAGACTTCAAGAAACACCTATGCAACACTCCCAACCCCAGATCCCTGGGACACTGTCAGGGGGAGTCACAGGCAGATGCTATGTAGCCTCTGAGCCTTTGCGCACCTACAGGACACTCAGGATTGAGGCCAAGGGCTGCTGCTGTGACTGGGGCCAGGAGGGGCAGGGCAATACCTGGGTGTAGGCTCTTAGCTCTAGGGCCTGCGGGAGAGTTGGCCCACACTCAGATAAGGACCTGCCCCTCCTGTCTACAAAAAGGAATGATCCATGACACCAGCTTGAGAGTATCAGGAGTCCTCCAAGTTTCCAAGGAAGGTAATGGACTGCCTGGACCAGAGAACACCTGGCCTTCGAACCAGGGGCTAAAGAAAGCAGAAGTGGGTTTTTCATTTATCTGTATCAGGGCATCAGCAGAACCACTCTCCTCTCCTCTGGATGAAATTTGGGGACCATAATCCAACTCCATAATCTCCCTCCTCCCTCCTGGCAGGCCTAGCCCCCAGCTCCTGGGCAACAGTGCCTGGCCCCTGAGATTCTCTCCTATGGCAGAGCTCCCCTCCCTCCAAGCATCTATTTACAGCCAGGGAAAGAAACAGAGGGGAAAAAAAAAAACTCCTGTTAATATGTGTAGTTCTGCTATATTTTTCCTTGGTGGGATAATTCCTAACAGACCACAGCTACAGAAGACCAACTGAGCAAATGACAGAGGGACATAAATATCTAGAATCACTGTATCTTGAATTCTGTTTTCTGCAGCCCAAAGAGCCAGATTTAATTTTTCAAAGAGACTTTAGGGAGGTAACCTGGGCCCCTGACAAGGCCTTAAATACACAATAAATGAAATAAGGCTTTAAGGCTTTAAGGCTCAGTCAGCAGAATTGCCCTGTGGATGGAGGCGAACATGTGTGAAACAGAGGGGATACACTCTTCAGTGTGAGTGCTTCAGTGTGAGTGTGTGTGTGTGTGTGTGTGTGTGCACGCGCAAACATTTTCATGTGTGTGTGGCAGTCAGGAAGAACAAAGCTGAGAGCTGTGAAGACGAACTTCAACCATGAAACATTCTGATTTTCACACTCCTGATATAGGACATTTGTCTACATGAGAAGGCGGGAAGGAAAATTAAACAATGATTTTCAAATCCCTCAGGAGATGTTATGCAGCAAACATCATCCAGCTGTTCTCCACCCCCTGCCCCAGTTTCCCATCTGCTGCCTGTTTTAGGTGGGGCTAACAGGACAGGACCACTCACCATCTTTTGGTTGGCGACGACTTGGGTAGTTTGGCATGTGGGTTCTGAAAATACTGTCCCCTTGGAGATGGAGTTGGCAGGACCTGGCCTTTTTAAGTGAACTGGAATCTGAGCCTATACCATCTGGATGGTAGGCTCTGCATAGCGGGTACTTGGACCTAAGGCCAATATAAGTTGTACATTGGCCTTCTCAGGGCACAGTGCCATGTTGCTCATGCCAGCTACCAGAATCACTCACTGGAGCCCCTGGGAGCAGTTAAGAAAAGATCAAGACTGGCAATTTGGAAGACCTCCCTGTAGGCATCTGGCCTCTAGTCATGGAAACAGAATCAAATATTGGGATGGAAGAATATGCTGCATGTATATGCAATTCATCCATCTAGTCAACAGATATTTACACACCCCTATTGGGTAGGGTATCTATTTCAGCTTTCTGGCTTGAGCTTTTTGTTGCTTATGTTAGTTTGCTATCTTGTTACCCTCACACAGTGTAGCATAGCCTTAAAGGGTATGTGTAATTTCATCTCCTGGGGAAGATGAAAGAATTCCGCTCCTGCTGCCATTTCTTAGCTCCTGTGGCAGACTGCTCCACTTTAACCAGTGTTACCGGGCCCACTGGTTTTCAAGGGAAGGGCTTGCCTCTAGTGATCCAGGTATTAAGAGACTTAGAATCTAGGTGAAGTGGCTCAGAATGTGAATGAGATTGGGGACATGTCTCACATCCTCCTCACTTCCAACATTACTTCTGACCAGGTGACACAAACCTGGGAAGCAATTCTTCTGAATCCTGGTACTAGATCTGGAGATTTAAATCATCTGGAGAGTCAGGGATCAGGAAAGATGCTGCATGTTTATTACCTTAGTGATTTATCTTTTATGCATTTTGTTCTACTTCTTTGGATAGATGTGCTTATTAGCTACCATGTGGCCATACCATGCCAAATCTCAGAGAGAATGGAGATCCTGGCTCCATTTTACAACTCCTTTTTACCATCTCTGCTCTGTAGTTTGACTGCACATTCCAGAAGCAGAGGGGATCAGTTCTTCACCTACTTTTATTATTGGTCTCTTCTCCTTTGATTACAGATGTTTGTTAACCTGGCTTGTTCCCCTAGGAGTTTCTTTAAGGCTGCTCTGCTCATTTCCGAGGTCTACCAGAGTGCTTTTCATAGAAGGGAGCTTAATGCAGTTTTGTCAAGTGAATGAACGAATTAACGGATTACAAAGTGATACAAGCGATACCCTCATAGTGCCTTTGTTAGAAGAAGTTGAGAGTCCAGATTTGCAAGAAAAGCTACCTTTCCATTCTCCTGGGATGAATGAGAGTAACTCTCTTTTTTATTCTGAGTCCTTTCTAAGTAAGGAGGGAAGACGGATACATTTGAACCTTATTTGCAAAGCTGCTTTAAGCCTTTCCTCTATAAAGCAACCCAAATAGAATACTTCTGTTTAGGGAACAGAAAGGCAAGTTAGATGTCTATGGGGACCTTTTCCACACCACCCTGGGGACAAGTACCGATTTCCCTGCCAGTGCTACTTAAGCCACTGTCTCTGGACCTATTCTTATAGGAGAATTCTAGGCAATTCCCATCCCTACTCATTGACCATGAACCCAACTCAAGCCTTCCCAACACATTAGGTAAAACACTCAGATTTGGTTTCTCAATTACTATATTTCCAGAAAACTCCTCCATCCAGAGAAATATGATATTCCTAGTTTAAGTCAAACAGCCCCAAGCCAGATAAATGTGCTTGAAAGATTTTGAAATCCCTGCCATTTGCTCCTATCACCTCATTAAATTCCCATTTCTCTTATTCTCTGCTCACATTTCTCAGCTCCATCTCAAATGATTATAATATTTGTAAAAAAAAAAAATGCACCGAGTGGTGACGCAACTTTATGAGAGAGGTGCAATTATGATTCCCTTTCTATGAGTGGAGACAAAGAGCAGAGGAAGGTTAAGGAACTCATTCAAGCCACATAACCAGTGAGTATAAGAAGCAGACTGCAAACCCAGATCCTCCTAACTCTAAAGGCCTTTTTCTTAACCACAACACTGTTTGCCAACAACTTGCTCTGATCTTGGAGTATCTCCTTGTATTTCTGGAAATTCAGCTCTGGCATCATCTAAAAGTGTTCCTTGCCTTATGGAAAGATTAAGAGCCTCCATCCCTGCTTCTCTACTGTTAGCCTTCTTCCAGTTTCTATGTTCTCCAGCCTAGGAATTTTGGGTTCAGCCTAGCTTTACTCATGATGCATTTTCCCTAAAGGCATCATGAGTAATAATGCTGGGCTCATAGAATGTGCCACAGATACTTGTTCAGCTAATAGATAGGTTGTTGGTCTTCCACCCCATGCCTGTAGGACTTCTGATCCTGGTTCTGGCGTTACTACTTTTTGTATCTGAAGCATGGTTCTTTCCATTCTTCTGATTCTCTGCCTTCTTCTTGGCAGGTTGTCATCCACCCACGCCATACCCTACTTCACCCCCTATTGCAAAGACCCAGCATGCTTACCCCCCTCTCCTCTCTGCCTAAGCTGTATAAATCCACAGGGGAGAATCTTGGAGCATTATTCAAGTGGTTCCCCTTGTGAAGCATCTCCATGGATAGCCCACATTGGAGCTCCTTTGAGTGATTTATTCCAGCAGCCAGTGCTATAAGGAAAACAAAGACCTTGCACTTTCTGCTTCAGGGTGAATGTAGCCAGAGTAAGCAGATTGCACCTCGTTAGCTCCATGACCTCCTAACAGTACAGAACCTCTCCAGGAACCATAATTTGGGAGGCAATTCTCCTTAGTAGAGTGCATAGCTTCACTTCCCTCACGTCATCTGACCAGCACTTCCATCCTGAAGGCAGCCTCAGCCTCTGCACTGTTTTCCACTGATCTCTCATATTTCATATGCTTTAGCATTTTGCTTTCCCAAGCCTCTTCCTCCCTCATAATTGAATATATTTTATACTGATGAGCAGTGATGTTAATCATGCCTCTGGGCCATGCCTAAAGGGACATGTATTTCATTCTTTCTTGAGCCTTCTGCCAACTTGTACTTTTTTCCACTTCTAGGGAATAAGCTCACTCCAAAGAGTGGAAGTGAACTAGAGGTGAGGAAGGACTTCCTGAATAACAGCCTTTGAGATCCTGGAACTAAGCAGGGAAGGGAATTGCTTTTAAGAGAGATTTTTAAGAATGGAGACACCCTTCTCTTCATTGTCAGCCTACCAGCTAAACACTTAATGCTGGAGCCCTGGGGATAGAGCAAATAATGCATGGATAATCCTCCAAAGCTTAGAACCCGAATTCTCCCAACCCAGTCAGTTTCTATATATTCTCAAGGAGAGAAAGAACAAGAGAAAGAGTAGAGAAGTTTTAAAACCTGATTGGAATTCATAACGAGTACACACAAAGTCAGCTGGGTGCCCTGGAAGATAAGGACGGAGGCAATTGCCTGCAAAGCTTCCATTGATCCCGACTCTCCAAAGGCTCTCCTGGTGGCCACACCATTCTGACACAAGCATGGTTTCCCTCAACTTCAAAGGTGGGATTTAGTTAAATTAAAAAAGCATAAAGCCACAACCTTGTTTTCTTTCCATTTTAGTGCTCACAGAACTAGAAAGAATTGATATGCCAGTAATAGCAGACAAGAGGGAGAAGAATTTATGACCCCAGAAGTGCTGAGGCAAAGCAATAGAAAGAAACATTTAAGTCTTTCTATTAAAGTAACTCATATTAAAAAGTAATAGAAGCTGTGATGGCAGAGACCTTACTTATTTCATCAGTGATGCCAACAGTCAGCAATTTGTCATGGCTGGAGAAGAGGAAACAACCGTTTCCCCATGAATGAGCCAACACTCAGTGCAGCCTGTCAACAAAAAGCTGATCATAATCTGGGAACACTGGGGTAGACAGTTTAAAGACTCATGTGGAGGAGAAGGGGGGAAACAGCAGCCTCACTGTCTGGGGCTGCAGAGCAGGTAGAATATGCCTGTCTATCTTAGTCCATTCTGGCTGCTGTAACAGAGCACCACAGACTGGGTGGTTTAGATAACAAACATTTATTTCCCACAGTTCTGGAGGCTGGAAGTCCAAGATCATGATGCTGAAAAATTCAGTTGTTTTGATTAGGGCCCTTTTTCTGACTTGTGGATGGCTACCTTATCACTGTCTCCTCACATGGGGGACAGAAAGACACACAGAGAGCTGGTAGCTCTTGAGCCTCTTCCTATAAGGGCAATAATGGAGGCTCTACCTTCATGACTCAATCACCTCCCAAAGGTCCCATCCACACATTGGGGGTTAGGGTTTCAACATAGGAATTGGTGGGGGGGAGGAGGACACAAACATACAGTCCATAAAAGTTGCCCTTAAGATTCTGAAGTTCAAAATTAAAAAGGAAGTTAATTTTAGAAAGCTAGGGTTTGTTTGTTTCCAAGTGATAGCCCCTGAAAACTCTGGGCCAATGATAGCATGCTCAACTCCCTGTGTTTTCACATCCTCCTTACCAAGGATATAGAGGAGGTAGGGGTGAACACTTTGACCTTTCCTTCTATTGCAAAACTGCACCTTTCCTTAACTCTCCCCCTGGTCCCCAAAGAAAGAGAACGAAACACAAATGGGCACAGGTTTTCCTTAGCTTTATTTTTTTTAAAAAAAGCAATGAAAACCTCCTTCATCTGATTAATGTATCCCTTTAACATCACCTCATTTCATCTGTTATACATAGGCAAGTTCCTCAACCTTTTGTGCAATTACTGACCCTGTATCTGCTTTATCCACTGTCTGACTCCCTACTGCTAAGCATCCACGCTGCTAGAGCAGTTCCTGCCCAGGCCACCGATGGCTTCCAGGCACCAAGTCCCAAGACCCCCTCATCATCCTTTGGCACTGTTGGCACTATCTTTGCTTCTCAAAATTCTTCTCCTAGTCTGCCGACCTCAGAAACAATATCCTGGTTCTCCTTCACACTCTTTGACTAATGCTCCTCCTCCTCACCCATAAATGTGGGATTTTCTCAAGGTTTAGACTTCAGTTCTCAGCCCTTCCATATTTATCTGCATTTTCTTCTTTAGAAATTCACAGTTTCAATAATTACTCCCATTGGAGTAAATAGCAGGCTACATTGTGAACTAAATGAAGGTCTTTGTTAATATTTTATTATTTTGGTATGTGCCATTTTCTCCCACCTCCAGTCAGCTTACAATGCTGCCTGGTATCCTTCCCACATTAACCTCTCCCTAAGTTCTTTTATGTCACCTGCTCTCCTGACTACCCAACTCAAACCCCACCACCAATTATTACCCTTACTGCTACACACACACACACACACACACACACACATCCCTAAGCATTGCTAGGACTCAACTCTTAGCCTTCTTAGACTGGGGGGCGGGCAGAAATAGGAGTAAAGCACACATGTTTGAAGGCTGAAATAGAACATGAAGAAATGGAAGGGCCACCAAGAGATAAGAATGTTTCAGAGTATTTTCTTGTGATTCAATACCTACTACAGAGTGAGAGGCAGAAGAAAAATTCCACTGACCCTTGGGACCTCCAAATAGCTGTCTAGATTCTTGGGAGAAGACAGCAAATAGAATAAATTTGGTTCGGGGAAATTCTCAGATGACCTAGAATACACCCACAATGGGAACCTATATCTCCACCATCTATTGCCTACATGCCCTCTCACTTAGAAGTTTTTAACTAGAAAAACAGAGTTGAGTCTTGTTACCTACAGGAGTTGAGGGGCCCAGAATAATAGGAAAGTCAAGAGGGGCAGATTTAATTCACAAGCAGAACTTTCTCTGCACTTAGACGCTGATCAGGTCATTGGGGCTATCTTTGTGTTATGATATTTCTATATGCAGCTTTGGTACAATTTGCATCTATGGGTGAGTATGACCTCCTACTCCTAGGTACTTCTCTTCATTTATTGATGACTTCAGTGCCTGTATATCTCTCTACTAATATGACTATAATGACTACTGCTACTACTGTCATTTTCCTTGGGTATTTAATATTCACATTGATGATGCATCTAATACACTGGCCTTTCAGTTTCTTAACCTCCTTATCTCTAATAATAAGTCCCTGCCCCCTTCTTAGTCCTCATTCACATGGCTACACCAAGACCTTAGCCTCAACAAAAGGCTAAATTAAAACCTTCAAACATCACATTCACTGACCACAATCCCCTGCCTTCTTACACACTCCAGTACTCCCATTCCAGAATTTCTATGACCTCATTGGTACCTCTAATTCACTAACCCCACCATTGCTTTTTCACTCTACATTATTCTCAAATTCTCACCAAAGTAGTGAAAATTGGGATTAAGAAAAGGGATATTTGAGTATTTGAATTTTTCAGAGTAGTTTACTGTTAGATATATAGAGTGAAGAAGAAAACACCTGATATCTAACTTGAGTGACTAGTCTAGGGAATGCATATTAAGGAATAAGGGAGGAAATGATGAGTTTAGGTTTGGGCAAGTTGAGTCGAGATGTCTGATAAACCTCTAGCAGTCAGTGATTGTACATAAGAGTGAAGACAGAAACTAGGCAGTCATCAAAGTGTAAGTCTTCATTATATTTCAGTTATATGACAGTAGCCTCCTGATTCATTCCCCTGCTTCCAGGCATGCCCCTTCTAATCCACCCTGCATTCTAAAACACAAAATTCATCCTGTCATTGACCTACTTTAAGACACTTTACCATTTCCTATTGCTTTCAAGTTAAAATCTGAACTACACTGGGACTTTTAAGATCTAGCCTCTGGTACATGGCCAAACCTGATCTTCCAGCATTTCTAATTTGCTTTCAATTCACTAAATATGTTACACTCTTTTCTGCATTTTCTCTGATCATTCTTTAAATCTCCTATTCATTCTTTAAAATTCAACTCAAATGACACCTTGGTAGCAAGGCACCCACTGTTAGTTGCTTATACAGCTCACAGCACTTACCACATTGGTTGTATAATCTGTGCAAATGTGTTCCATTAGACAGTGGACTCTTTGTGGGCATTGATTTTGCTTTATTTCTTGTTATTTCCCCCAAGAACCAGCAGAGTGTCTAGCATACCATAGGTTCACAATCTGTGTTGTTTGACTAAGAGAGTGAACCTTAGCCATTGCTTTGGGTCTTGGCTCTTGATCTCCTCCCAGTGTTTCTCAGTCAGAGGAATAAGAAGCAAATGGAAAATCGGTGACAAAACAATCCCTGAGGATTCTGGGGAGAAGAGAGGAGAAAATTCTATGTTCTCATTTTCTCTCTCTTAACTTCCTATGCAAACAAAATGCTAGCTTAGATCAGACTCCTAAGAATCTCAACCCTTTCTGTCTGCACAACCAGAGATAAGAAGATGGAGACAAATGTCTCCATGACAGAGATATTTCCCTGGATGTCTGTTGGAATTTTAGCAATTCAGGACTACAATTGCTATTCTGTGTTACTTCTCAGGATACAAACAAGTGTGTAAGAACCCCCTGAGACTTCTAACTTTGAGGATTTCTCCCCATAGTGCAATGTATCTGTTTTGAAAGAGTATTTTGTTGTTAAAGGATGGAGAAGTATAGTAGTAGTCTTGACTCTACTCCTGTTTGGCCCTGGAAAAACTGTTTGCTGCCACTAGAAATTTCCCATTTGTAAGTAGCTGGGTTTGGACTAAAGAATCTCTAACATTTATTTCATATTTAAAAGCTTACAAGGGCTCCAAGTTCTAGTAGGATTATAGTATCTACTTAAATCCAAATCAATTCATATATCCTAAAAAAATTAAAAATCAAGACAAGAATAAATAAAACCACTCATAACCCCAGACTATAGCATAAGTAAGAAGCTAAGAATACTCTAAAATTTAAAATGTGCACATGTCAGGAAATAAACCAAAACAGAAGAGTCATCTAGAGAATGCATGCCGGAGAGGAAAGAGCAGCAAGGGTTGGGGGGGAGGGGCGGTGAGAGTGGGGGGACCAAAGGGTAGAGGGACCAAGAAGAGAAAATACCTTATAGGGTAGGAAAATGATGAGAATGTGTTAGAGACTCGGTGGATCTGAGCACTGGCTCCACTGGAATCAGCTGGAAAAGACCAGGAGCCAAAGGCAGAAATCTTGAGTCAGGGCTACTTCTGAGGGAGAGAAACAGACTTCACAAGGACCATTTGGAGGCGCAGTGTTGAAGGAAGAGAAGGAACAGGGAGGGGAAAATAATGGTCTTAGAGAAACAAGGGAATCACCAGCTCAGAAGGCACTTCAACCCCTCTCCTGTCTCAGGAACCATGTAGTGAAGAAGTGGAATTTCATATCCCAACAAGCGTGTGCTCTCGAACCAATGAAATTCTGGTAAACCTTCCTAATCCCTGTCTACAGAAATGTGGAAAGTTACACGTGAGCTTGACGACCAAATAGTAAATGCCTAAGTAAGAAAAAAGGGGATTGTGGATGCCATACAAAGTATAAAGTGCTGAAACAACCATACACACATTGAATTCTGAAAGAAATATGAAAAAGAAAACTAAGCAAAGAACAGATAAAGAGAGGAAGGAGCATACAACATAATACTTAGAGTAAATATTACAAAACATACAACAAAGGGGGGGCAGGAAACACTAATATTTGTAAATGTACTGATCTATTTAAAAAAAGAAAATTTCAAGTTGGCTCAAAAAGCAAAACCCAGTTATAGAATGAATACAAAAGATACATATAAAATGAAGTGATTCAAAATGCTAAAAATAAATAGATGGGCAAGTTATATCAAGCAAATGGAAACGGTAAGAAGGAAAGGTTATGATTCTAACATCAAAGAAAATAAAATTCAGGCCTATGGTCTGAAATAAAAAGGTAGCCCAAGTGTATATGGGGATTTAGTATGTTATAAAGCTGATGTTTCAAATCTCTGAGAAAAAAACATAGACTTTTTAACAAATGGCATTAGAGTAACTAAAGTACCTTTGAGAGAAATGGATAAAATTGGATGCTCTCTTTATATTATTGGGAAAATAAACTTCAAATGCACAAACGATCTAAAAGTGAAGATGAAATCATACAGATATTAGACATAGGGAAAGGCTTTCTATCATTGGAGACCCAGCTACAACAAACTGACGATATAACTGCATCTTAAAAACTTTCATATAACAAAAACACCATAAGTAAAGTCTAAAACAAGTAATAAATAGGAAGATAAAAATTACAACATGGATAACAGAAAAAGGGCTAACATCTCTAATAGAATTATATTGAGAATAAATATTTTAAGACTTGATAGATCCCTGGCCATTGTGACTGAGTTGGTTATAGTGTTGTCCCATGCACCAAAAGGTCACAGGTTCAATTCTTGGTCAGGTATGTGCATACCTAGGTTTTGGGTTTGATCTTCGGTCCTAGTGCATATGGGAGGCAACTGATCAATGCCTCCCTCTCTCTCTCTCTCTCTCCCTCTCTCCCATTTCCTCTTCCCTACAAACCAATGAACATGTCCTCAGATGTCCTCAGTGAGGATTTTCTAAAATGTTTCATTTCACTCACAATGAAGAAATGAAATTAAAACTAAGCTATTTCCTCACCTAAGAAATTAGTAAAAATTTCAAAACCTTGACAGCCACTCTGTTTGTGAAGCAGTAGGGGGAAAGCCACTTCCGTACACTGCTAGTAGGAATGAAAAACAATGGTACAACTCCCATTGAAGGAATTGGGCAATCGCTAATAGAGTTACAAAAACATTTGCCTTTGACTCAGAAGTCTGATTTTCAAAAGTTTACCCTAAAGATAATCTTCCAACAGTTATAAAATGAAAACAATCATAAGGTGAGGTGTTTTTCTGTTGTTGCATTATTTGTAATAAAAATTATTGAAAATGATCTAAATGTTCACCTACCAGAGTCTGATTAAATAATGAACACCACCACATAGGTGGTGGGTAATACCACCACATGGAGGACCATAGAGCTATAAGAAGGAATGAGGAAGATGACTATGAATTGATACTGAATGATTGATGTGTTCTAAACTTAAAAGAGAATTCAAAGGTACACAAGACTTTTACAATACAGTAGGTTCTTGGATTACGTTGAGATCCGTTTCTACAGTGCGATGCAATGCGATTTTTGCCGTAAGTCTGAACCCACCTACATAAGCACTACGTCACTCACATGGAGCACATACACAGCAGTAATAAAGTGAAGCAGTGAAAAAAAATTAAAAGAAAGATAACAATTCCTGACCTTTACTTGTGATAAATAAATAATAAAAAACATAAAGCACATATGTACATAGGTCAAAATGACGAAACTTTTTTTTAATAAATAAATGGGAAATGGTGATGTAACCACGAAATGACATACATCAAGTCCAACATAACCTGAGTACTGTCTGTACACTTGCTTTTCTAAGAAATAATGGAAATCTATCTATATATATGAAAGCCAACCGACTGGAATGACCAGTGGCTATGATGTGACTGCTGGCCAACCTCCCACAGACCCTCCTTCCTGCCAGTCAACCTCCCATGTCCCCTCACCCTGGCCCACCCAGCCCCAATTGGCCCCAATCGGGGTGGGCCAGCTGAACCCTACCTATGCATGAATTCGTGCACTGGGCCTCTAGTATATGCGTTTTTACAAAATAAAATACAGGAAGGTCAACCAGAAAATAATGAAATTGGTTATCTAAAGGAGGATGATTAGGAATGAAGTACAAGGATTAGAAAAGGGAGGGACAATTCTGAGTATGCTTTTCATATAGTTTTAACCAGTTAACATTTTATGTACCTAAAAAATAAGTTGAATCAGCAAGAAAGCAAGTTAATGATTTATATACTCAAAACAAGCTACATCAATAAGAAAAATATCTAAAGTTGAATACAAACAAGACAAATAACCCTAATTACATATCAAAATGATAATATAGGACTAAAGGTAATTCACGTAACTTTGAACATAATACATGGACTGAATACCCTCAATGGAATATATTCTAAGGACAAAAGGAACTGCACAGAAATATTGAGCTTTGATGTTGAATTCTGATACTATTTTGCTTGCATTGTAGGAGCAGACAAATTTTACTTGCCAGGGTTCAGGATACAAATACGGAATGGAGAGGGGGAGAAAGCAAACCTGTGGCATTGGATTGGAATTGAGTATATCAATATAAATGTATGAATCATGTATATAAATATTTTTTAAAAAACCAAGCTCTGTTCACTGAAGTAGCCCAGAGAAATAATGACATCTTAGTGTCCATGTACTGTGAGTTGGCTTGTGTCCCCCCACAAAAATATGCTGAAATGCTAACCCAGGTACTTGTGAATGTGACCTAACTTAGATATTGGGTCTATGAAAATGTAATCAAATTAAGATGAAATCCTACTGGATTGGGATGAAGCCTAAATCCAATGACTAGTACCCGTTTAAGAAGATAGAGATGTGAAGATACACAGACACACAGAGGGAAGGTTGTTTTGTGAAGGCAGAGGCATGAATTGCACTGAGCAATGCTGAGGATTGCTGGAAACCCCTAGAAGCTGGAAGGGGCAGGAAGGAGTCCTTCCTTAGAACCCCCAGAAAACCATGCCTCTGCTGACACGTGGCTCTCATACCTCCAGCCTCCAGAACTGTGAGACAGTAAACTGCTGTCAGTGTAAGCCACCCAGTTTGTGGTACTTTGCTCTAGCAGCCCTAGGGAACTCATACATCTGGCAACCAAATATTGGTTTCTAAATACCAGTTAACACAAAATAATAGGGGCTTCTTAATAAATACCTCGTTCCAGAGGTCTGAGGCATCTCACTGTGCCAGGAAGCAAGTTGTGCTTGAAATCCGATGGGAGCCCTGGCTTCGTTGCTCAGTTGGTTAGAGCATCATCCTTATATCCCAACGTTGTGGGTCAGATCTCTGGTAAGGATACATACAAGAAGCAACCAATGAATGCATAAACAACTGGAACAACAAATCAATCTCTCTCTCTCTCTCTCTCTCTCTTTCTCTCTCTCCCTCCCTCCCTCCCTCTCTTCCTCTCTATCCCACCCTCCCTCCTTCTCCCTCTCCCTTCATCTTTCTCTAAAACAACAACAAACTGATGGGAGTAAGACAAAAACACCCAGCAGTCAGCTTAAAGGGGCTCTCATTACGCACATTTGGAATCATTTTAGTATTAAAAGGAAAGTGATTGCCTCAGTGATTACAGGAATTAACTGGGAAGGGATGTGAGGAACTTTCTGTGGTGATGAAAATGCTCTGTAACTTAATAGGAATGTGAGTTATATGAGTACATGTACTTGTCAAAATTTATGGAACTGCATATTTAACACACAGACATTGCACTATATGTACATTATACCTCAATTTGAAAAAAATAATGACAGTAATATGTTATAACATATTGAACTTAACATTTTTTTAAGTTTATAAATCCATAATAATACAAAAAAAAGGAAAGCTGGAGGAAGGAAAGTTCTATTTTACAGAAGTATGCCAGCTAGACAATGTAGAAAGAATGCTAGAATTAGAAAATCTCCATTTTTCAAACACCAATGTAAATCATTGCTTCAGGCAAGGGTAACCAATGGGTGAGAAAACATTTAGTGGATGGTTTTGAAGATCAAGATAGTCAAATAGTTTCAAAGTTATCACCCAACATGTAAGGGGAAAGGTGTCTTTGGAATGCAGAAATCTGGCAGACACCTGCCTGACCAAGGCATCCAACCTAACATCAGCAATGATACCACAAATTGACTTTATTTGGCTCTGATGTGCTCTCACCGGGATGAGACCACCTGTACATTATGCCAGCCAAAGCCCGCTCACTTGAATTCAGCCATGAGAAACCATTCAGACAAATCCAAATCATCAGGCATTCTTCACAACTAGTAGAGTAGATTCTCTAAAGGTCAATGTCATAAAAGACCAAACAAGGAAGGGAAACTGTTCCAAATTAAAGAATAAATACATGATAAAATGCAATGCTAGACCATTGATTTAAAAATGAAAAAAAAAAACAGGTATAAAAGACATTGATGGTTAGGACAATAGGGGAAAATTGGACATGGGTCATATATTAGATAAAACTATGGTATCTTTGTTAAGTGTGATCATTCTATTGTGAAGACTTTTTTTTTCTTAAAGGAGAAAGAGAATGAAAGCAAATATGGCAAAAGATGCTAATGAGTGGTGAATCTATATGCAGAGAATATGGGTATTTATTATATTTTTCTAATAATTGGATTAGACTTTTTCTAAATAAAATATTGGGTGAAATTCTATCTTTAAAAGAAAAACTTCTATATCTTTTCCTAAGTTTTTGCAAAATATCTTTTGCAAAGTATCTCTATGTCACTTTCTTGCCTTTAATGGCCCATCACAGCTCCCACCCTCATCATGTTATAGCCAGGATGGTTGGAAATGTTACTTCTTCCTCCTCCAAAATAGTAGTTATAAACAGAGCGTTTGTGAAGACACACCTCTCCACAAAATTTTCCAATAGGTCCAAGGTTTCCTGGGTCAAATTCAAAACACTTTAGTGTGGCCCTTTCATTCATTCTGAACCTATGTTTCAAACTGATGGCCTGGCATTTCCATGTGAAAACTGCAGTAGCCTCAAACTTAACTCATTCCATTCAGAGACTGACACCTCCCCTTCCAAACCTGGGTCCCTGCATGTTTTCTATTCTTCAGTGGCATCATCATCCTCTCAGTCATCCTAGCTGGCCCTCTCACGATCAGCCTGCCTATTATTCACACTACGCCAAGCCCTTAAGGCCCACTAAATTCATCCCATTGTCGATCTTTCCTACATTAGACCAGTGGTTCTCAACCTTGGCTGCACATTAGAATCACCTGGGAATCTTTTTAAACCCTGATTTCTGGGCCTCATCTTCCAGAAATTCTGTTTCTTTGTTATGGGGTGAGGCCACAACTTTAGCAACAAAGAAACAGAATTTCCGGAGGATGAGACCCAGAAATCAGGATTTTAAAAAGATTCCCAGGTGATTCTAATGTGCAGCCAAGGTTGAGAACCACTGCATTAGACCTTCACCATCTCTAAGCTCCAGCCTATTACCTCTTTACCAAATGGTCTCTACTGATGGAGGGCAAGAGGAAGTGACTCTAATTATTACCTTTTCCATTCCCTTCTTCTTCCCAAATAGGCTTATGATAAATGTCTCTGAGAAAGCAAAGCAATTGTTGCCTAAAGTCTTGGAGGAGAAAAGTGACAAACAGTTCACTGCCTCTTCACCTAGGGCCCTGAATACCCAATGTGACTAATGGGAGATGAAGAAAAAAACGAACAAAAGCTTGTATCCTAAAGCCTACTGTCCTAATTCCCATTTCAGTAATCAGGGTAGAAAACCAGCTGGAACATTCTAGTTATTTGAAGAGCACTGGCTTTGCCTGCCTTGAAATCATTGCTTGCTGCACTGTGCCTGGTGTTCATGGTGCTGCTGTGGGCACAGGCAAGATGGAATTGTGCTCCATCTGGCCACCTACTGCTGGCTACAGTGATTGAAGACAGATGCGCTAAAGCAGCAGCTGACAAACTATGGTCTGTAGTTCAAATATGGTCCGTGTCATTATTTATGGCCCACCAGCTAAGAATAGTTTTCACATTTTAAAAGGGTTATTTTAAAAAAGAGAGAGAATATGTGACAGAGACCATATATGGCCATCAAAGCCTGAAATATTTGCTATCAGGTCTTTACCAAAAAAAAAAATAAAGTTACTCTAAGGCAGCGATTCTCAACCTGTGGGTCCCGACCCCTTTGGAGGTCAAATGATCCTTTCACAGGGGTCGCCTAAGACCATCCTACATATCAGATATTTACATTACAATTCAGAACAGTAACAACATTATAGTTATGAAGTAGCAACGAAAATAATTTTATGGTTGGGTCACAACATGAGGAACTGTATTTAAAGGGCCAGAAGGTTGAGAACCACTGCTCTAAGATCATACAAGCATGAGTTTGAATTCCATCTCTGACCTTCACTAGTGACAAAACCCTAGGCAAGTAACCTTTTTTAGTTCCAGTTTCACACCTATAGATGAAACATCTCCATTCAGGATGTTATAAGATTTAAGTGAACTAATGTTGATATCTACTTAATATAATTCTTGGTGCATAAGTACTCCATAAGTGTTACTTATAATTGTAATAGAGAAAAAATTATTACTTAAAACAATCACATTTGCCTTTTAAAAATGAAGACATAATTAATATTAGAGAGGGTATAAATCTTTATATATCCCCCTCTTCTTATTGAGATTAACAGGTGAGAAAAAGGGAAAGATGGAAATTTCAAAGCTTCTACCAATTATTCCAGGCTGCCAAAGAGGAGAGTTGGAATATATAATCTACTGTTTAGCAGAGCACATCAATGGATTTTTGCATATATAAACTGGGGCTCAGAGCTGAGCAGGGAATGAGGAGGTAAATTGATCTACACAATAAAGAAAATAGAATTGAATTTGAAAGAGGGAATTAGGCTTCCTGTCAGTTCAGGATGGTAGATTGAGCACATGATAAGATTTCCCCCTTTACTAACTCGTAAAAATGGCAGAAAATGGAACAATAGTAGAAAAAAAATAAATATATACAAATTCATTTTCAAAAGCAAGAAACAGAACTCTCAGTAGAGTGTAAAATGAAAGTGGAGAGACATCCTAAAAGGAAGACTAATGAAATCTTGCCATTTGTGACAACATGAATAGACCTTGAGAGTATTATGCTAAGTGAAATAAGTCAGACAGAAAAAGACAAATTCTCCATGGCTTCATTAATATTTGGAATCTAAAACACAAAACAAACAACTAAACTAAATAAAACCCAGAATCATAAATTCAAAGAACAGATTGGTAGTTGCTTGAGGTGAGGGGGATTGGGTTCTGAGGTGAGAGCAGCAGTTCTCAACCTGGGGGCCATGACCCCTTTAAGGGTCAAATGACCCTTTCACAGGGGTCGCCAAAGACCATCGGAAAACACATATATAATTACATATTGTTTTTGTGATTAATCACTATGCTTTAATTATGTTCAATTTGTAACAATGAAAATGGGGGTCATCACAACATGAGGAACTGTATTAAAGGGTCGCGGCATTAGGAAGGTTGAGAACCACTGGGTTAGAGGGAATGGGTGAAGAGGACTAAGAACTACATAAAAATTATATTTTATACTTATAAAATAAATCTCATGGCTATGTAATATACAACATGGGAAATATAGTCAATAATATTATATTGATTTTATAAGGTGACAGGTGGTAACTAGACTTATGATAGTGACCATTTTGCAATGTATACAAATGTTGACTCCCTATGTTGTACACCTGAAACTAATATATTAGTGTAGGTCAATTATACCTCAACTAGAGGCTGGTGCACTAAATTCACACACTTGGGAGCAGGGAGGGTCCCTCAGCCCAGCCTGCGCCCTCTCACAGTCCAGGAGCCCTCGGGGGATGTCCAACTGCCAGCTTAAGCCTCCTCCTCCTGGGGAACGGGCCTAAGTGGGCAGTCAGACATCCTTAGCACTGCTGCGGAGGCAGGAGAGGCTCCCACCACCACCACTGCACTCACTAGCCATGGGAGTTCACTGACCACCAGGGGGCAGCTCCTGCATTGAGTGTCCCCTGAGTGGTCAGTGCACATCATGTGACTGATTGTTCTGCCATTCAGTCGATTTTCTTATTAGCCTTTTATTATATAGGATTTAAAAATCTGAATTCCTACCAACAAGCTATTGGTATACCATGGCTGTAGATACTAATGGGGGTCAATAACCAGATCATGAAAACAAAAGTTCAATCTTATACTCTTTGACCCAAATCTTGCCTATATGAATGGCTACAGAAACTAAACCATAAAGAAGGAAAAATCTACTTCATAGGCAAGATAAAACATACAAAAAGAGAAAGACATGGAACTGGAAGGTGGCACAGTAGCTCCTGAATGGCCATTTGCATTTCAAAGATGCTGAATACCTATGTGGTAGACTAGGTAGAAAGTCCACTTAATGTCCCTTTTTATACTTAAGATTTGGCAGAAGCATCACTTGAATTAATGCTATAGTCACTACAGATGGAAAGAGGATTATATGGGCTACCATTAAATGAAATTCCATGTCTCTAATGGCAGAGTAGGCTGCCTTAACAACACACACACACACACACACACACACACACACACAAGTCAAACCCAGAGTAAAAATCCTCCAGGGTCAGTATAAAGGAGTCCCATATTGCCCACAGGCCAACAACACCTAACTGATGCAGTCATGTAAAAGGGACTCTCAAATGGTTCTTATTACTAGCAGTTGGTAAACAAAAAGGTGTTTGCATAATACAGTAGTAGAATTCCCTAGTAATTACCACTGTTCACCTGTATTGGGAGACAAGGGGAGGGATTGGGTATAAGACAACTTGAGTCATGGCATCAAGTAAAAGACATTGGCAGGAAAAGGAGTCTTTCTGGTGATTACCATCATAATAGATTTGGATACTGACCCTTTCCAATAAGCATAATATATTTCCATAGGTGCCTCTGCCAAAGCAATTTGGTCTTAATGAGAAATATCTCCCCACTGAGGGGGCAAGTGAATGTGGTCATTATCCATAATCCAGATCCATCCAGCAGGAGATTGAGGTAGTGGACAAATGGGTAACCTTGGTAATGACCATATGCAGAGCCTCCAGCAAACCCTACTAGAATGAGGTGCCAGAACTCTTATATACTCATGAAGAAATTCTTCAGGGATAGATATGCATAGTTGTTCTATTCTCACCTCAGTTATGAGTATCACACAGAACCATCAAAGAACCAAGTCATGCTTATCTATAAAGTAAGGGGCAGCTAAGAACTAACAATCCTGAATCTACCATACTCATGGCCAAGGGATAGTTCACCACCACCATGTGGAAGCCGAAGATATCCAAGCAAGAATATTATGAACCAGATATACCACCTTTACCTAATTAGAGTCATCTGTGACATGTTCTAGATTGTTTTAGTCCAGATGAGGATATAACCTAACTAAAACACTAAAATGTGGGTGGGTTTGATGCTTTTCAAACATAAATGGGCACAATAGCCATCATATAGATACTTAATTTTAAAGAAATCTCTATAAATAGATAAAAGTTGATTTTCCATAGGAGAGTCTCTAAAGGCAAATAGCAACAATTTTCTTACTTAGAAACCCAGGGACTATTTCCAGAGTCTTGAGGAACCTACCATAAGGCATATATGTCTGATATGGGTGCAATAAAAGGTGCTGCAGAGTAATGCACTATCAGAGTCATAGGAGATCAACACAGGGCTGACTGTGCTAACCTCTGCACCAACTCAAGACCTCTTGTTTTCTGAGCCCCCATCTGAAGATAAAAGGCAGGCATAAACCCTGGTGGATGGGTTTGTGTAAGATGCTCATATCAGGAATGAAGATGGATCACCAAACAAAAACATGAGTAGGTGCTGGACCTCCCACTTGGAAAAGGCACCTGCAGTGACACTTTTGCCTAAAGTTCTGAAAGCGTCATGCCTAACAACTGACAATTCAGAACCCAGGCAGTGATGCTGGGATCCTGAACTTTAGACTAAATGAGGAGCTATCTCCCTGTCTGTCACATGGGAAATGATCGGCAAGCAGTTCCTGGATGAGACAACATCAATACACTGCCTTGGGAAATTCCTGAGATAAGATAGGAGTTAAACCCAGAGGAGAAAGGTCTCATTGCACTATATGGTGATGGAGGGCTGGGTAGTGAACATGTATTGCTAAGATGCCCAAGTAAAGATTTACTGGTGCCAATTTTTGGGGTGGAAAGAAATAGAGATAACAATCTTGACTAAATCAATGGTCATATATTACTGGAGTGAACAAGCTATGATTTTCTCAATTATGGAGATGATATTGGGGATTAAAGAAAGGTAAGTAGCCGAAACTGGTTTGGCTCAGTGGATGGAGCGTCGGCCTGCGGACTGAAGGGTCCCAGGTTCGATTCCGGTCAGGGGCATGTATCTGGGTTGCGGGCACCTCCCCAGTGGGAGCGGTGCAGGAGGCAGCTGGTCGATGTTTCTCTCTCATCGATGTTTCTAACTCTCTATCTCTCTCCCTTCCTCTCTGTAAAAAATCAATAAAATATATTTAAAAAAAAAGAAAGGTAAGTATTAATTCTATTTACTATTTACCTTCTCCAGGAAACCATGAGGTTCCAAAAGCCACTGCTCTTCTTAATTAACCATACCACGAATTGAAGGGTGATAATGGTAAGACTTCAAATGAATCTCATCTGAAGAGGCTCATTCCACGCCCTTTCCTTTGTGGAGAAAAGGAGGATGATTTAAAAGAACTAATAAGTAAATGAAAATCTGATTTATGCATATTCCAATCTAGTGGAGCTACGGGCTTCTCAACCCAAAAGAAGAGCCCTGGTAGCCAAGCATGAAGAAATGTAATGTGTTAACATGAGATCACCCAGAACAGACATAGGATAATTTATCCATTCATAAGAAATCCTGGGAAGGTCTCAGGAAAGCCAGGCACAACTTGACTACAACCTTTCTTGTGTGTCTGGTCACACAACACCTGTACCAGTAGGGATAAAACAGCTGTGCTTCTTGACAAAGCCTACCACTAGAAGCTCTGGGACAAATCAGGCATGAATCAATAATTGACTTTCTTCAGGCCCCACTAAAAGGATATGCCACTCATTAGAAGCAAATTTAATACCATAAATAGACAAATACTCAGGACAATATCAGAGCAAAAAATGGTGAGAAAACACCACCATGGGTGGTCAGGATTTATGAGGCTGGCAGATTAAAATATAAGCTGCCATTGCTTGCCTGGATGTATGAGGCACTATGGTGTCTCATCTTAAGTTTAAAATGGTACATCTACACAATGGAATACTACGCTGCTGTAAAAAAGAAAGAACTCTTATCATTCGCAATAGCATGAATGGACATGGAGAGCATTATGCTAAGCAAAATAAGCTAGTCGGAGAAAGATAAATATCACATGATCTCACTCATTAGTAGAATATAATGAACAATATAAACTGATGAACAAAAAATAGACAGAGAAGCATTAAACAGACCGTCAAACCTCAGAGGGAAGGCCGGGGGACAGGGGGCGGGGGGGAGGCGGTCAGGGGCAATAAGAGATCAACCAAAGGACTTGTATGCATGCGTATAAGCATAACCAATAAACACAGACACTAGAGTGGTGAGGGCGTGTGCGGGTGGGGTGGGGGTGTCCGGGGAGAGGTCAATAGGGGAAAAAGGAGACATATCTAATACTATATATAATACTTTAAACAATAAAGAATTTTTTTAAAAAGACTCCTTCTAGATCCTGTCCAGTCACATTTCTCATCTCCTGGGGATGAAAGCAGCCTCTACAGGAAGCAGCCCCTAAGAGGAGGTTGTGTTAAAACTAAGAGAGAAATGCCAAAACCGGTTTGGCTCAGTGGATAGAGCATCGGACTGCGGACTGAAAGGTCCCAGGTTCGATTCCGGTCAAGGGCATGTACCTGGGTTGTGGGCACATTCCCAGTAGGAGATGTGCAGGAGGCAGCTGATCGATGTTTCTCTCTCATCGATATTTCTAACTCTCTATCTCTCTCCCTTTCTCTCTGTAAAAAATCAATAAAATATATATTTAAAAAAAAAAAAAAAAAACTAAGAGAGAACTGTCCTCCTGCTCTGCTGCTAACCCAGGGCTCCTCCCAGGTCCCAAGAACCTTGTTCATGGCACCCCTGTTTGAGAAGCACCCTTCAGTGATAGTGATGATGATAATGACGATGATGATGATCAACATCATCATCATCTGATGGATGAGTCTTGTAAGTATTTCATTGTGAAATCCAGCCCCCAAGATGGCTCCAATGATCCTGGCTCCCTGGTAGAGTCTCCTCACATTCTGGGTAGGGCTGTGCTGTGTAGCCAATAGAATATTGCAGAAATAATGATGTGTGACTTCCAAAGCTAGATCATAAAAGATGTTGCTCCCTCTTAGATTACTTGCTCTGGGGGAAGACAGCTGCCAATTCATGAGGACACTCGGGCAGTTCAGTGAAGTTCATGTGGTGAGACATGAGGGCCCTGTCATCAGCTAGCAACAATTTGCAAGCCATTTAAATGACATCTTGGAAGTGGATCCTCCATCCCAGTTAAGCTTTTAGACCAGCGGTTCTCAACCTGTGGGTCACGACCCCTTTGGCGGTCGAACAACCCTTTCACAGGGGTCACCTAAGACCATCCTGCGTATCAGATATTTACATTACAATTCATAATAGAAGCAACATTACAGTTATGAAGTAGCAACAAAAAATAATTTTATGGTTGGGTCACAACATGAGGAACTGTTTTAAAGGGCCAGAAGGTTGAGAACCACTGTTTTAGATGATTACAGTCCTGGGTGACATTTTGACTGCAACTTCATGAGACACCCTGAGCCAGGACCACCCAGCCAACCTGCTCCCAAATTCCTGGCCCACAAAAACTGTGAGGGATAAAAAATATATATATACGTATTGTTGTATTAAACTGCTAAGTTTTTAACTTAATTTTTAACTTGCTACACAGCAATAGATAACTAAAACTAGCATAGATAGAAAGCAAGCAAGTAGCTTATAAGATATATGCAAAACACACAAGATCTGTTTAGTATAGATGATGAGTAAGGAAATAGCTTATGAGTTACATGCAAAATTCATAAGGTATGGTAATTATAAGTAATACGTTAGTAACCTGTAAGACAGGCTCAAGATATACAGAGTAAATGGAATGTATGATGAAACAAATAAGAATGTTACTTATAGATAGAAAGTAGTGGAAAGAACAGGTCATGATTGTGCCACCTTTGGGGCAACCCTAAATTAGCCATCTATTGGTTGATATCCACATGGTCTCATTTTGGCCATATGTGCTCTGAGCAAGAAATGCAAATCGCATTCTTGGCTGTTCAGAAGGCTGGAAGCTACAGCTGTGGCCAAGCATACTTGTTTTTGCCCCTGTGTTCCTCCTATCAGAGAGCAAATGTATGCTTTGGCCCAAGGAACCTTCTGTGTATTGCTCAAATATCAATTCTGATCCTCATAACCATACTATCGGCAGGGAAGGCTGATGCACCCAGGGTGGGGGCAGAGGCTACCATTGCATCAAGGTAATTTTCCACGTGACAGGGACCTGGGAAAGTCACTTCGCTACTCTGAGCCTCAGTTTTCTCATTTTTAACAAATGGAGCTAGTGCTACATCCTGGGCAGTCCTATACGACTAAGTGAGGCAACTGTGAGAAGGCACAGCAGAGTGCCAGGGACAAGGTAGGACTCGCCAAAAACTAGTTCCTTCTTCCTTTGTGTGAGCCTGTTCATATGGCTAACCTCAGCTTTGTCATTCATACCTTCACAGAATTGCTACAAGAATTAAATACAGCACCATTTCTGAAAGCACCTAGCACCTAATCCATTTTAAATTTCTGTCTTCTTTTCCTTACAAATTAAAAATAATAACAATAACAGTATAACAAGTGCATCTGTGATATAATTTCAAAAATATGGGAAATCCCTACATTCTACCACCAACTCGGTTACATCCCTCACCTACTCCTATGCCTCCCACTCCTGTGAAGGGTTAGAGCATTTGTTCCTTAATGGAGAATTACAGTTCCTCCTGAAGGAAGAAGCCAAATGACTTAAATTCACCCTAAGACACAAATGACTAACAATAGATCCTTGCAGTGAGAGAAAGATTTTATAGGGAGAGGGAGGAGAGACTGAGAAGACAGGGTTCAGAGGAAGGGCATTCAGAGGTGAGAGACAAGAGAAAGGCCTTCAGAAGGAGGGCCTACATACAAGGCCATAACAAAGATATATGCAGCATTGTGGGTCTGCCTCGGAAAGGCCAGGAGGCCAAGAGCACCCCACCCGCAGACAGCCCCTCCCTGGGACAGCCCTCCCTCACATAGCCTCCATCCTCAGACAGACAGCCCCTCCCAAAAGATGAGGATGGGCAGCCCTCAAGGTGTCAGGAGTAAGCAGGAAAGACAGGAGCCTCATCCCGTGGAAAGGAGTTAAAATAAGCTCACCTCCTGGAGAAAAGGCCACCTCCTCTTCCATTCTTAGGGTTTCTCCTTAGCCTCCGGATAAGGGAAGGGGATTGTGGGATTTGTGGCCCAGACCAAAAGTGACCCTGGAGTGGGTTCCAAGCTAGACTACCAGTGCCCTAGATTGCCAGTAGAGAGTCGCTCATGTGTAAGCATTTCCGGTAAATTGCCTAAAGTGATCAGAAGAGAGAGACCTGAATTGCCACGGCTGCAGTCGTTTTGTATATGTGTGATTCACTTTTATATCTAATGTTATATTTGAATTCTTTTTCTTAAAGTCCCCTTCCCCTAAATTGTACCAGCGTCAGATCTCATAAAACCTGAACCTACAGCTAAAGACCTCGGGGGTTGTTATGTGGATTAAATGAAGTGGCCACCAAAAAAAGATTGGCAGACAGCTGGAAATAAATGCTTATTAAATCTGATTCTGAGGTCCCTGCTCAGCACCCCTCTACCTAGATGAGGGGGTATTAGGAGGAGAAAGCAGCCAAGAAACACCCCCACACTCCAGGTTGAGAAATACTAGCAGACTGTAGAGCTGGCAGGGAGCCTGGCGCTCTCCGGCAAAGGCCCGCCGGTCAGACGGGCTGGATGATGTAGCGACTTGATTCAGTGGATAAACATCCAGTGCAGCTCGCTGGAGGCCCCCAGCCTCATATTACTGTTGACACAGAGCAGATTCCCTTTCTCTCAACCACTGTTTATATTCTAGCCAAGTGTCCTACATAAATCTCGCATCCAACCACCAGACTTTCTGGCTGCTACAGAAGTGACCAACGAGAAAATAGCCTAATAAGGAGTGAGCTGCAGAAACTGGGGTATCGCCATGGAAAGGGCGGCTAGGGAGCACTGACCAGGAAACCTCAATGTGACACTTTCTGAAACGGGCGCCAGATGGGGTTCTTTTCAAGAACTGTGTCTCAACCAGGGAACCAGGTCTATGAAATATAGGCTCAGTTCAGCTGGGGTTCAGAGAAAACTCTGATATTCCGGTTCAGTAGTTCTAGGAAATATGTAGGCTTGGTTCCAGTTTAAACTCATTCTTCAGTAGGGGGGTTTCAGAAGAAAAATAGAAAACAACTTTGTGACCACCCTGTAGTTCCATAAATTAATATCGGGGCTTGGTGCAGAGTAGGGTTGTGTGTGGAAAGCGGTGGCTTGGGGTTCCTGGCCTGGCTGAAGTCACTGATCAGCAGGCCCTGAAACCTACAGAGCGGTGGCGTGAAAAGGGCACCGGAGCCATCTTTTCCTTGCAAATGGGAGCTAGCAGCTGAATGCAGTTCATCTGTGCTCAGCAAGAGGCATTCAGAAACTGCAATAGCTTTGGGGCCTTTTTTTATTTTTATTTTTTTTCAATAGTCCTGCCATGTATCATAAATAGCCTATTCCAAAGTAGCTGTTATTTTAAATAGTAATTAAAGAGTGAGAGTTATCTTCAGGGAATGGAGGAGGGGAGAGGGAGTCTTTATATTTAGAAATTCTGGACTTGATTATAAATCCTAGAGCTTGGCTGCTCTGGGAGAATCTTGCTTCCTAGGCTCCCAATCTCAACATGGTTAACTGACTACTGCCATCTAGTGGATCTGGAGGACTTTGATGATCCAGCTCCAGCTCCTAATAGACGGGAAGTTGGGCATTGCTCTTGAGAGGAAGGAAGCTTCAGCAGAACAGCAGATCTAGGGGTGGCCTGTGGATAGGATTATGGATCCATCACCCTGGGATACCCCAGTACGTAATTTCTCCTCTTTGACACAGGTTAAAAAATGAAAAACAGAAGTTTAAAAATTTAGTGCCCGTGGATCATCAATGTTCTGCTTTATTTGGCAGTTGAATCAAAACGGTCACTCAGGGCCTTATGAACACTGAGAGCAATGCTGTGGACAAGCGCCGTGCTGCTCTGTTCCGAGCTCTCCATGCAGGGGACGTGGCAAGATCAGACCGTGGGTGTGGCTCGGGTGAGGGGAGGAAGCTTCTGCCAGGACACAGGCAGCTGACTCCCTGCTGCCCTCCTCAAATGGGGCTGTGCCACACTGTCCCGCAGCCCCGGGGCTCAGCCCGAGGCAAGAGATATGCCCTACTTGGGGGAGAGGGAGAAAGGGGGCCAAGTCTAGACCCTAGAACTTCCCTCTGCGAAGCTTCTGATTGCTTGGAGTGGTTGTTCTGAGGACAGACACCTAGATGTTTGGGGACAGAGCAGATCCAAGAACTGCTGATCTGGAGTTTTCAGAGCTTAAGAAAGGAATCAGATTAACTACACAAGGAATCAGCAAAAGTGCTTAAGATAGTGCTTACAATGGACAAGAAGCCTGATGTGGCCCAAAACATTTGAATCAACAGCCACATAAGGATGTAAGCCAAATATATTCAAAGTATTTGGATGAGGTCTGCTAAGATTTCCTTATCAGTTATTGCAGCCTCATTTTCTCCTAGGCCAGTGGTCGGCAAACTCATTAGTCAACAGAGCCAAATATCAACAGTACTTCTTCAAAACAGACTCGCCCAGGCCGAAAACCGACTTCTGCGCATGGGCCACAAAGTTTCAATCACACTGTGCGTGTGTGCCTGCACGTGGTATTTTGTGGAAGAGCCACACTCAAGGGGCCAAAGAGCCGCATGTGGCTTGCGAGCCGCAGTTTGCCGACCACGGTCCGAGGTTATAATTTTTCCCTTGTCTGGCGAGGCTATGAGGTTTCTGTCCAACACTAAGAACCGACCCAAATCACGACCCCCAATCCCAGCCCAGGCTTCGGTCTCTTCATCTAGAAAATGAAGGAGTGAGTTAGTTACCCCTCAGATCTCTTCCTGCCAAATCTGAATCCTTCAAGTCCACATTTTCCTTTATGAGGTTTATTCAAGTTCCGGCTGAAGCATGCTCACCGCCTGGGGTGAACTGAACTCAGCTCTTTTACTATCACTTGGAATGTCTCACGAGGCGTGTTCACCCAGAACAGGAGGCTGATGGGCTGGAATACAAACTCGAGGGACCATGAGGTCAGGTGCGTGAAAACTATTTTTGCAGAGAGGACCTGCTGATAAGACAACCTACCTGGGCTCCAGCCTGCCTCTCACTCATGTGTGACCTTGGCAAGTCATTCATTCACTTAGACTTTGCTTTCTATACCTAAAAAATGAAAATAACAGCCCCTATCCTGTCTCACTCCCAGCAATGGGAGAGAGAGGGGGGACTTGGAGAAGCATGTGTGTGTGTGTGTGTGAGAGAGTGTGTGTGTGTGTGTGTGAGAGGGGGGGGGAGAGAGAAATCTGTTTAGGTTAGGTTAAATCTATTTGATATTATAAATTTCACTCAAATGAAATCTATCAAACAATCAGCTGAATAATCCATGCCTGAAAGATCACAGAACCTGCTTTTGAAACAAAAGCGAGGCCAAGCCTGAGGTAAATCAGTCGCCCCAGCAGACCACGAAACTTCCCTCCTGTAGGCCTGGCCCTTCCGATCCCCGGAGCCTCCTGGCCTGGAACTGCAGCTGGGAGGGGGAGACAGAAGGTGGCCTGGCCCCACAGCGCGCTGCTGATTGTGGGCGGTAATGAGGGGAGCCGGAACTCCCGTTTGTACCTGGAAGATCCGATTCCTGCTTCTCCACCTCCACTGTAAACCTCTCAGTGAAAGAGCAAAGAACCAGAAAACTGCGAGATGTGATTCATAATTGTCAATAACATTGGTGTCATTTTGATGCTCTAACTCTATTATGTTAATTGCTTTCCTCTCTACACTTTATTTTAAGGTGAACATTAATTGATTCCCAACTGTAATCACGATTATGGTGAGTTATCCTGATTAATGGAAGATGTGATTAATAGGTAGGAAGGTGCAACTGTTTCTTCTCCTTCCTGAGAAAAAATGATATATGCTGTTATAGCTCCGCTGCACCTTCCCCGAGAATTCGGAGCTAATGCATAGCCATCAATTACCAACTTGCATTGTTCTGCGCAGTTGACTGGACACCGTTCCCACGCAGCCTGCCCTGCTTCTCCTCGCCCACCAATTGCTCACGCCCTCTTGAGGAATTCTCCTTTGCCAGACCCCCCGTGTCCAAAGGTAAGAGATGCTAGCCTGTCAGCTCTGAATTCAAAACCATGAAGTCAGACGGGTGAGGTGATGAGTGTGTACAGCCAGGGCCAGACCTGGAGAGGACCCTGAAGCAGGCAGAGGAGAAAAACTGTTGCTCATCAGTGCACTTCAGGGCCCAGCATCATACCTGGCGCAGGGTAGCTCGCCACCGCATGGCAGTTGAAAAGGAGGATGGGAATGAAGCTTCTCTTCCCTCTTTCTGCCCTTTTGCTATCCCAGCTCCCTGGCTGCGGTTGCCCCGTGGCGTTCCTGGAATCCGCTCTGCCCCCCTCCCCGCCTGTGCTCCTAAGGAGGAGGTGCCTCTAAACCGCTGTCCTCATACCCATGCATGCTCCTCTCCTCGGTCCTGTGCCCTGCTCTGTCAGTGCCTCCCGGGAGACAGTAGCTCATCAGATGTACTAATAGGTTTGACAGCTGATGCGCAGGCAGTGGTCCTGTAACAGAAACTTGAACCCTCTCCTCCTGACTCCCCTACACATGGCTCACCCTCCTTCCTCGCCTCCATGGCCTAGGCCCCATATACCAGTCACAGATGTCCTATAATTGAGTCACCTGTTGATCCAGTGACACTTGTGTGTGTAGAAGCTTCAGGCTAGTTGGAAGGGAGAAGCTGAGGCCTTGCTTTGAGTCTGGAATGCCTGACCGGGGCGGAGCTTCCCACGGAGTATGTGTTTACTTTGCATGGTCAGGAGGCCTCTCATGGAGGGTTTGGCCAGAGCTTATGTTTGCAGCCCATGGAGAGTGTCCAGAATTCGCCCTTCTGTGCCTTTCCCAGGGACAGGAAGGTCCTTTGCTCTGTCACCCATCTGATGAGCTTCTGCTTATCTCTGAGGCTTCAGCTTAAATGTACGATCGCTGCAACCTGGGTGCCCTTCTGGCCAGACAGACCGCTGGGCTCAGAGCCCACCTGGCCACACCTCCACACAGTCCACAGAGCACAGTGCATCACAACCTTGTAGCCCAGGTGTCTGCTGTCCCACTTCTGTGTCCGACAAGTGCCTGGGCCCCTGCACCTAATGCAGTGTGTACCTGCCCAGAGACCGCCAGCAGAAGGGGTGAGTAGGGGCTGAAGTCCAGCCCTCATTCCCTGTCTGCCTGAAAGAACCTTTCCTTCCTACAAAGGCTCGGCCTTACCCCCTGAGCCCTGCACTGGCTGAGCTGGCCCAGGCTGCAGTTTCCTGCCCAGAGACACTGAGCTCACAGCAGCCCGCTCTGCTCTGCTCTGCAGGCATAATTTCATTGCCATGACCCCTGGGCGCGACCTCAGCTCCCTCACCATTTCCGTAATCACATTTAGCATATTGTGGCTTTTTTGTGGACTTCACTGCAAATTTCTCAGAAAAGAAGATGGAGAGTTCTGCATCTTCTCTATTGCAGCACAGCCTGCCTAATCCACCTGGCCCGTTTATGTTGTCCCCCCAAATGGTTCACTCCTCCTAAGAGCATAACCAGGCCTCTTCTCCCTGGCCCAGCCGCTTGCAGTGGCTCCCCTGGGGCTTGTCCCATACCTTGGATCACATACCCATCTTATGGCCCCACACCACTCCCTCTCCCACTCACACGTGCAAGCTCTCTCCCATCACAGCTCAGCAAACAAGCTCCCGCTTCTGGGATGTGCCTTTCCCCATTTTACCATTTTCTCCCAGGCCCCACCCCCAGACTCTAATGACACATTTTAAAGATACCCTGTTATTATAATTTATGAGTTAATCTGTCTATTAAAATATGAGTTCCGTGAGGGCACAGATTGTGCATTATTCGTCTTTGTCTACTTGGTCTGACTTAGATTCAAATTCCAGCTCCTCCACATACTGGCTGTGTGACTTTAGGCAAGTTGCTTAACTTTTCTGAGCTTCAGTTTCCTCATCCGTAAAATAAAGGCCATAAGCAGGCCTATTTCAGAGAGTCCGGTAACTCTCTCATTCCACTGTGAGGACTGAATGAGGTGATGCACACACCAAAAGGCTTGGCATGTAAGGGTTTGATAGATGTTATTATCAATGCATTACTAAGCATTATTATCATTATCATTGCTATTATTGGGATGCTTACTGACCAGGCTGTACTCTCCCCAACATAGCGGGAAGTTGCCATCATGCACAGGGTGATGTTAGGTCCATGTCCATCCTACAACCGCAATCACCATCAACAGGTACTCAAATGCCTTCTAAGAGAAAATTATGTCAGATGTGTTCTTTCACATAAGACCCAGCATCTGCTTTGTCTAAGCCATGCACCTGGCTCTTGCCCACATGTGCTGGTTTAGTCCAGGCTTGTGCATTTTAAGGATCTGTCATTGCTGGTTATTCCTTCAGTCTCCACCTCATGGCCTTGCTGCTCTTAATTGGTTTGGTTTCAAAATAGCTCATCCTTTCCAGGAAGAGGAAGCTGTAGGCTAGGACCTGATGGACAGTTAGTAGATGTGTGTGGTCATGTGTACATACGAAGATTCAACCACCTCAGAAGAACTGAGAGTCAGAGCTGTGGACATGTGCTTGAAAGATTATGTTACAAGTTGTGCCTCTTTAGCAAGAGCTTTGAAGGTGCCATTAGAGACAATAGGTACATTTCTATTTGGTTCAGTTCAACATTTTTATTCAGCATCTAAGTGCCCAGCACTGTGGCAGACAGTCTGATGACTATCCCTGCATTGCTACAATAATGCTGCATAACAATAACAA
The DNA here is from genome assembly GCF_000327345.1 of Myotis davidii. NCBI lineage: Eukaryota > Metazoa > Chordata > Mammalia > Chiroptera > Vespertilionidae > Myotis > Myotis davidii. The sequence goes on along the minus strand of NW_006297812.1, from coordinate 161,433 downwards.
CACAACACTTGAGATTTCTGTCTCTAGTTTCTGGGTGATCTGGGGTCAGTTGGGCTACACTGAACTTGGCTGCAGATCTGTGGGTCAGCTGGGAACTGTGGCTTATATGACTCTCATCCTCTGTGTATCCATCAGCTACTGCAGGAATGTTCTTCTCATGTCCTTGGCAGAGGGGAAAAGCTCACACCCGACTATACAAGCCTCTGCTTTGTCATATCTAGAAATATCCCATTGACCAAAGCAGTCACATGGCCAAGCCCAAGTTAAGGGACAAGAAGGTCTTCTCCACCTACTAGAGACCAAAGCAAGCACACAGCCAAGCCTTAAACCTATGGAGTAGAGAATATACTGTCACCACTAAGATGCTGGCAGAGATGAATATTTCTGCACAATGATTCCATTTACCGTTTGCCCTCGTTGTCCGTGAGGGTAAGAGAGAGCTGCATCCGAACACAGAAGTGAGTTGAGGCGTTACCAAAAGGAAGAGTTGATTGTGCAACTTGATTGTGTTTTGTGTGCTGTGGTTGTTGCTTATGTTTAGTGACACTGCAGGCAAGCAGATCAAGGAAGAAGCAGGACCAGTGCTCAGAGCTGGTGCTCTGACCCATTTGCTGGGTCTCTGAAAGTGTCCCACTAGCAACACTGAGCTTACGGCCGTGAGTTTTCAGCAGTGAGGTGCTCTTCAAAGCTTCCATTTCTCATTGAAAGTGGTTGTGTTATCCGTTCCAATTTAGAGATCATTCTCTTTGCTGGACTCAATACAACATTTTGCTTATACTTTCAGGAGCCTGTATTGGTCTCCTGAAAGTATAAGCAAAATGTTGTATGCAGGGTCCACAGTTCCTCAGGTTGTCAATCATCCAGTGACTAGAACAGGAGCTGCTTGCCGCCTCCACAAAAAGGGTGAACTCCAGAACAGAGGCTCCAGCTGACACACAGTAAGAGCGCAGACGAGATCACTAAGGAGATGGTTGCTGAATCCTTATTTAAAAAGCTAGCGATCCCATTCTCCATGGTTCCATTCAATACACCCCAGCCAAATTTACTCCTTCCTTTTGGCGTGTCTGTAGATTTCAGTAAGAATTTGGGAATTACTCCTCTGATACTCTTGTAGTCAAGTTAGAGCTATGAGCAATATAATAATAATACAGTTAGATCAAATCTTCATTAATTAGAGTGCTACTTAGGAAAAGGTGATTCAGGTCACTCCAAAGGCCTGCCTCTGGCAAGGTGCCTGGGGACTCTGCCCTCAGCATTCCCTTATCTGGCAATTTCACCAATTACTTAAATGGAAAAAAAAATCAGAAAGCACGCTAATCAAGATTGTGGTGACACAATGCTGGGAGGGTCACTTACTAGTAAAACACATGCAAACCCACACTCAGAGTACATTGGCAAAGACCATCGCAAGCCCCACACTTACCGTAGGCACCAAAGCAGTGCAGGGTGTGAACGCCGCCTGCCCTGACAACAGCTTAGGTACAGAAAACATCCTGGGATTGCAGACAAGCTTCCAGCTCAGAATGAATCAGAAGGTGAGACAACTACCCAGAGGG
>NW_006297812.1:132746-159625 GCF_000327345.1 Myotis davidii | reverse complement strand
AAGGCTGCTGATCAACTGAACACTGTCTCCGTGTCATTCCTTCTTCTCCGACTCCGTCCACACCTTTGGGGACCCCTGGACCTGCTGGGGTTGGACCCCGGCAGGTTCATGGGATCTTAGAGGCTGCATCAACAGCAATTATGTTTTTGTTCCAATTCCCTCTAGACACAGGTGGATTCTGGCACTTCTGTCACCTCAGAAACGGCAGGGTTCACTTGGTTTTCTGGTCAGCTAGAAAGACATCCTCCTCTTCTCTCCTTTCCGTCTGATTTTCCTTCCTAAAGCTCTACCTTAAGGCACAGAGAGCATAACTTTGGATTTAGCAAGTAAGCATTTCCTGTATTCAGCAAATATTGATTAAGCACCTATGTATTGAACACTGTTCTAATGCTGGGGGTGTGGTGGGAGCCAAGGTAAATACCACGCGCCGCCCCGCCCCCCCCCCCGGGGAAAATGCACAAAAGCACACATTACCATGTGAAAAGTGCTAAAGTGATGGTGTTTGCAAAGTGCTGCCTTAAAGCTGACTTTCTCCAGGCAGAAAGTATATTCCTGAGCCACAGAAGGCAGCTTGGTGTTTCAGTGGGAACCAGCATCGAGGTAATTTCATCCTCAGGGCCAAGCACAGAGCCTGGCATGTAGTAGATATTTAATAAATAATTGATGAATGGAGGGATGAGAGGAAGACGGTCCGCAGGTCTGAGAGCAAGCCCAGCTCCGCCATTGGCCAGCAAACCGAATGAACTCCCTGAACCTTAGTTCCTAGTAGGAAGCATAGGGAGACCTGGGTGGCTTGGCAGATCTAATGAAATGGAATGGGTGACCACACCTAAAGAGTCCGTAATGCTTGAAGGACCTGGGACCCTCAACTCATTGCCAGTGAGATCATCCCTGGAGTATTCTGGGTGTCACATTATAAGAAGGGCATTTACAAATTACAGTCTGTTCAGAGAAGAGACCAAACCAAAGAGGGGTTTGGGGAGCAGGAAGATTGAGGGTGAAGGAGGTGAAGGCAGTTCCCCTAGTGACAGGAAATGGCCCTGTCCCATAGGGCCTCAGAGGCAGTACCACGGGGTTTGATTCCAGCTTGGAGACGAGAGAAAGTCTGCCGAGAACACAGTGAGCAGATTCAAGCTCGGAGCAGAGTCTGGGGGAACATCTGCTGGAGGATGGAGAGGGAGGGTCATGCAGTCACTTACTTAGTCAACAGAATATTTACTGAGTGCCTACTATGTGCTCTCTTCTTGTTCTAGGGAACTTTGGATTAAAAAAAAGTAAAAAGCCAGCCCCTGGGTCTAAGGCTCCCACAGAAGCAAGCAACCCGTGCTTTATGCTATTTGCTGCTGTGAGACCACAGAGGGAGGGTTTTGTAGGAGGGATCTCACACTTGGGTGGGGAGTGAGATGATATGACCACTAAGGTCTCTTGGCTCCTATTAGTCTGTGATTCTAGATAAGTCATAGTCTCTGTCTGCAAAGAATTTACTCATCTAATCCACAGACTTTCCTCGGAATTAAACCTTGGAGTCCCAGACCTCTAATGTTTGAATAGTAAGACTCCACAAAAGCAATAATGATGGATGCCTTATATCAGTAACTCACTAATCTGCTGGAAGAACTTTACATCTCTTAGAACAGTGGTTCTCAACCTTCTGAATGCTGCGACCCTTTAATACAGTTCCTCATGTTGTGGTGACCCCCAATTTCATTGTTACAAATTGAACATAATTAAAGCATAGTGATTAATCACAAAACAATATGTAATTATATCTGTGTTTTCCAATGATCTTGGGCGACCCCTGTGATTCGTTTGACCCATAAAGGGGTCGCGACCCACAGGTTGAGAACTGCTGTCTTAGAACATCTGAGCCTCACATCTCACCTACATGAGACTGTGTCTGAATAGACAAGGAAATGGAGCCCAGGACAACATGGGAGACTCGCCTGAAGCTCCCAGGTCCTTCACAGAAAGGCTGGGTGGAACTCAGGCTGGCCCCCAACACCCACTTACTCTTCTTGCCAGTAGACCTGATGCATTTAGCTTTCTCCTGTGGTGGTTTTCCTCCAGGGACGTTTCTCTCCCCACTGCCTGCTCCCCTCCCCGCTGCTCCGTTGTTATTGCAAGCACAGAATCTGGCAGATGAATGACCTGGCTGAGCTCCCAAGTTTCTCTCTGAAATGCAGAACCCGGCATCCTTTACATTTGGAATTCCAAACACAGCCACTGCTGTGTCAGAGAAATATTAACTGTTTGAGCAGTGGGCCTTGCCACAGGCTGCAGAATGATCCGCACAGACGAAGGACAGCAGCTCCCTGCCTTTTGTTAGCTGGGAGAGAAGATGCATGACCTAGTCCGGACGGTGATGCTGCTTTTTAAAAATAAAATACTGAATAGGGGTTCAGAGGCCTGTGCTAAGAGCAGTGGCTGGATGGGGAAATGCCCTTCTCTGAGAGACTCATCAATGTGTGCTTTGGCTTATTTATTTGGCTTTTATTTGAGGTTGAAGTAACAACCAGTAGGCAGGTCCTAAGGCCAGGACTTCGCAAATGTTGGGTCACTTGGGATGCTGGCAGTTCTGTCGTCATTTTTCAATCCTTTGAGTGAATCACTCCGGCAGCCTGACAGGGCTGCTGGGAGCATGCGGCTCCTGCCTCACAGCTATCCCACCAGAGCAGGGAGCATGTTGAGGCCTCACAGGTGGAGTCAGGGTAGGGTGAAGATGGGGGAAGGATGGGGTGCCTGAGCTGAGAGCTGCACTGTGGCCTGTGTATGCACCATGACCGGAGGCCCTAGAGGCAACCCTAAGCCACTCCCCAGGCTGGTTTGAAATTCTCTGACTTGATCCATCAAGTGATTTATGTGATTTGCTTCCAGAAACACCAGAGAACAAATATAGAAAAATCTCTAGGCTTTCATCCATGAAAGGCTGGGTTTTGAAAGGAATGCATTCCCTGAAAGGAATTTCAAATTTGGGGCAATGGCGGGATAATTGGAAAATGACTCTCATACACACATTTGCACACATACACGCACATTCACACACACTTTCTAACTCCCTAAAAGGTTTTGGAGACATTGATTTTACATTGTCTGTTTCCCCCCACTAGAGAATGTTGGCTTCATGAGGGCAGGAATTCTGTTATGTATTCCTGCAGCCCCCGTGCATAAAACTGTGATTGGCACATTGGTGGTGGTTCTCATCCAGTAACTGTTGCTTCACTTGTGGCCTGAGGTGCTATTCTTGGAAATTTATTAATTTAGTTTTCAAAGATTTCAACATTATTAAAATGCAAACACTTCTAGAATAGTCCTTTAGGTCTAAATAATAGTTCTCAGCTAATACATTTTGAGGATAGGAAACTGCCATGACATTATGAAGCATAGGTACTTTCTAGAATGATGCTCAGCAGTAAAGCACACAGGGGAGGAACTAAAGTAGGAGGGAGAGCAGGGAGCAGGCAGGGAACAGAGCCTTAAACATGGCCTCTTGACTATTTTTCCTGTTGGTTGTGCTTAGGAGCCACACATGAGTCTCTGGCCTTCCTCAGTCCAACATTAGCACCTGTCAAACCCATCTCTGATAGAGTGATTTTCATCATAACCTCATCACTTCTTCTCTGACGTCAAAGATCACCGAGTCACTCTGCTGCCTCCAGTCTCCCACATTAGCCATGCACATCACTTCCAGGCCAACTTTCAAAAATACCACTTTATCTTACTCCCCTGTGGTAGTCACTGGACTGTGTATTAATACTTCTTCCTTTATAGGCAACAGGATAGAATGTGACTACTTTTATTTGGTAAAATTGGAGCAGGAGTGATGAATGTTGCTTCTGGGCTTAAGCCAGTGATGGCGAACCTATGACATGCATATCAGAGGTGACACGCAAACTCATTTTTTTTGGTTGATTTTTCTTTGTTAAATGGCATTTAAATATATAAAATAAATATCAAAAATTAAATATTTGATTTACTATGGTTGCAAATATCAATAATTTCTATATGTGACACGGCACCAGAGTTAAGTTAGGGTTTTCAAAATGCTGACACACCGAGCTCAAAAGGTTTGCCATCACTGGTTAAGCGTTTCATTGCCAAATGTGACACCAGTCAGAGAACTTTCTCCTCAGCACAGTGACCATCAACATATGAGATTAGCCTGTGTCCCTGAGTGACCAGGACTGGCAGACACCCTGCTAACCCATGATGGACATGGGGCAAAAAAGTAGCATTTGTTGTTTAAGGCCCTGATAATTAGGGACTGCTTGTTACTGCAGCATAACATAGCCTCTCCTGACTAACGCACATGACCCACACAAGAACCTACAATGTTTTTCATTGCCCATTGTTGTGTGTGACATAGCATATAGTCTGTGTGGTTAAACAGACATGCATGTAAACCCTAGTTTTGCTACTTGTCCTCAAGGTCAATCTACATAACCTCCTAAGTCTCTTCATTTGTCAAATTGGAATAATAATACTTTGGGTTGATGAAATGAAATCACACAGGTGTAGCACCTGGCCTATAGCAGCCATTTGACAAATGTACCTAATAAGTTCCCTTTCCTTTTCCTCTTCTTTAGGCTGACACTTGCATGTTTCTAACTGCTGTCCTTATCCAGCCCACCTGAACCTCCCACTGCACTACCTCACACCAGATGCTCCTGGGATCAGGAGTGGTGTTTCCCAACTCAGCTTCACACTGGAAACACTGAGCACTCTTTTAAACTGCACGGGCCTTACCCTCACTCCAGACGATGTAATCAGTTTCTGGAGTCACCCTCCTCAAAATGTTCTCAGGTAAGGAAGGGAGGAGACAAACAAGGGAGCTAACACCCACCCCCTCCTGTGGTCCAGCTTCTGGTGCCTCACATATTTTTTGATCCACTCCCTGTCACAACTTGTGGCATTGTTGTCCCAGTTTCCCAGGTGACAGGATAGTCTCAGTCAGGTGAAGTAACTTACTTGTTTAGTGATGATCAGAGCCAGAACTAGAACCAAGTCATTCATCTATTCATCTTCTTGCAGGATTTGAAGTTCCTCATGATGATGGCAGGAGTTGAGATAGAGAGAAGGAATGTGAGAGAGTTGAAGCTCGAGTGCGTGTGTTCAATATGTACCTGGGATTTGTAAGACAGCGAACATGGACATAATTCTCAGGAAGGAAGAAGTTTGTACTCACAGAGCCCTAGGAATGGGAGACATGCTGTGCAGGGCTGCACGGGGTTGGATCAAGGTCAGTCAGGAGGTAGAAGGAGAAGGAAGAATATGACTGAGAGCCTTTGCAGCGGTTCTCAATCTGTGGGTCGAGACCCCTTTGGCGGTTGAACGACCCTTTCACAGGGGTCGCCTAAGACCATCCTGCATATCAGATATTTACATTATGATTCATAACAGTAGCAAAATTACAGTTATGAAGTAGCAACGAAAATAATTTCATGGTTGGGGGTCACAACATGAGGAACTGTTTTAAAGGGCCAGAAGGTTGAGAACCACTGCTTTATTGGGATTCTAACAGGAAGAAATGGGCAAGGCAGGGTAGGCATCCTGAGTAAGCTTAGGATAAGCTAGTTTGAAATTTTTAGGTGGTCCCTTGCTGTCCAGTGCTGACACTGAGTGATTTAGGAGAGGGGAATATTGGCTTAGTATGTGAAAGTTTGAAAAAACAGTTTGGGGATGTGGACTCTAGGTTGGTGGGTTTCTATATTAAAGGTGAGCTCTCAGGGGAGTCGCCTGTCTCTAGGATTAGCTAACCCCGTGGTCAGCAAACTGCGGCTCGCGAGCCACATGCAGCTCTTTGGCCCCTAGAGTGTGGCTCTTCCTAAGCCTTAGGAGTACCCTAATTAAGTTAATAACAGTGTACCTTCCTATATAGTTTAAGTTTAAAAAATTTGGCTCTCAAAAGAAATTTCAATCATTGTACTGTTGATATTTGGCTCTGTTGACTAATGAGTTTGCCGACCACTGAGCTAGCCTGAGAGGGATAGTCTCTCCAGGACCAAGTTACTAGATGCTGGATCCTCAAGCATACAGAAAATAAGAAACAATAAATACAGTGTGCAATGGTGAACTCTGTAGATGAGGACAATTGGGAGAAATAAAAGTGATTCAGTCCCACAACTCAAGGCACAAAGGACTTCGCCTTGAGGTCAGGATGTGCAAATGGCAGTGAAGTGCTAGGAGAGTGCCAACGCCTCCTCGGGGCCATGCAGCAGAGGGGAAGCAGCATCCATGGGGAAGAACCAAGTTTTGGTTCCCTGTCAGGCTCGCTAATTCTTAGAGATAGCTCACGCCCCTGAGAGTCCACCTGTGATATGCAAACCCATCAACTCAGAGTCCATATCCCCAAACATCTGTCTGGTTAAAGCCTACGGATAGAAGGAGGAATCCGGAAACGTAGGGAGGCAGGACTGAGAGATGGCTCCAGAGAGAACCATGGAAAGAGATCAAGAGTGAAAGATAGAACACAGAGGTTGGAGAGAAGGCCTAAGACAGAGGGCGAGAGGGACATAGGGGCTGAGGAGGCAAGGAGTAGGTGTCAGGAGTAGACTGACTGGCCCCAAGTAGTTCAGGAAGTTTGATTAAGCTACAATTTGTAACCAATGTTCATTAGTTTGGTAATCTGTGACAAAGTTCCTGAATGTCTTTTATGAGAACCCTACAGGCAGCTTAGGAAGGATTTGTTAGCCTCTGAATTACCAAAGCACAGGGTGGCTTGAAGTTTTAAGGCTCTTCCAGTGTGAAGGGAGACACCCACAATATTTAGGAGAACTCCCTTGACTTCTCCCCAGAGAAATAGAAAGGATAAGCTGAATCCCTGGTGCCTCCTGGTGGAGTCCCTCTAGCCCAGTGGTTCTCAACCTTACCAATGCTGCGACCCTTTAACACAGTTCCTCATGTGGTGACCTCCAATTTCATTGTTACAAATTGAACATAATTAAAGCATAGTGATTAATCACAAAAACAACATGAAATTATATATGTGTTTTCCGATGGTCTTAGGCGACCCCTGTGAAAGGGTCGTTCGGCCCCCAAAGGGGTCGCGACCCACAGGTTGAGAACCGCTGCTGTAGCCCATATTTCTCAGGGTCACTGATTTTGAATCTGCCCCTACTGTGACAGACCAGGTGAGCACTCAGGGTATCTAGGAGACTGAGGGAGTGGACATAGGGGTAGTTGATCTGAGATCACTTTTAAGCCACTAGTTTAAAACCCAAGGAGCTTCAAGTGGTCATACCAAAGCATGGAGACATTGTCCCCAAACATCTCTCTCCCCCACCCCCTCTCTCTCTCTCGATAAAAGAGACACTCAATCAGTTGCCTGTACCAATTGCATGTACCCCAACTTGGGCTGGGCAATGAACCTGCAACCCACTTATGTGCCCTTTGATGTGCAGGCCGATGCTCTACCACTGAGCAACACCAGCCAGCACAAACATCTTTCTCTTAATCAGAGGAATAAGTCGTTGCTTAAATTCTCCATTTCAACCATATGGGGAGCCTGAAACTTGGAACTCTTCTGATACCTCTATACTTTCCTCTCAAAGGTTCTTTCTGTCAATGCTATATGACCCCTTGCTAGTACCGACCTTAATTCTCACTTCTCCTCCCTACCTCACCTTGCACTTCGTATTTACCCCACATGGCTACTTTTTAATATGTGTATTCATTCATTCCTCAAATACAGAGTCCCTATCACATACCAGGCACTGTACTAGACATTGGAAACCCTGGTTTTCCATCCTCTATAACAGTCTTCAATCAACCCAGGTTCATAAGGGATCCCTACACAGAACACTGGGACCAGGGCAGTATTATAGGAGGGGGACATGCTCAGTTCAATCCCTGACTGGCTGGAACTTGCACGGGTCTTCAGTCTGCAAGACAGCTGAGCAATAGATGGAACACAGCTAGGAAGTATGTTTTCAGTCATGGAAAGAATGGGGTTAACATCTCAGACGTTTCCATTTAACTCACAGTTTGATGTTGGGGGAGTTTCTTATTCCTCTGGGAGCTTCAACTCATCAGACAGTAAAATGAGAAGAATAATCGTGTACCCTCAAAGTTGTGGTGAAGATCCACTGATCTTATGCCTGTGGAAGTGTTTTATAAACTGCAAAGAGAGATGATGGTGACTTCCTGCAAGTTAAGAAAAAGTGTGGCCCCAAACTTCACTTCTGAAAAATGAGCTGTAGCAGTGGCAATGTTCCCGTGTCATCCAGATCTCCAAGCCAAATATGCTAGCTTCTGAAAGCTCTGTAAAAACAGCCCTGGGAGAGACTCCTAGCCATGCCCTTTGCTGCCTTTCTTTTACAAACCCCAGTGGTCCCCAGAGGGCCATGCAAGTGAGTAGAACACAGCTACCTGTATACTCTTCCCCAACCAGGGCCTTTGAACCTCACAAATCCTCTTGACAGAAGGTTCCTGGATCCAGATCACCGCGCTGAGTGCCCATCATGATGATAATAAGCTCCACAGCTGTGCGGCAGCAGATATTCCCCAGTTATGGTGGCATTAGGGAAAGTTATTGGAAAGAACTCTCTCCCTCCATTGAGTAGTAAATGCTTTGTTAATTTGCCTGATGATACATTTATGATGGTTGCTTGCTGATCCTTTTCCACAATCCACCTTTAATGGCCTGTCTGTTAGGAGAGACCAGTCCTCTCCAATGAACCCACTTGATTTCATTATGGTTTGTTATTGTATTTTGTCCAGGGAGTGGCTGCAAAATGAGAAAGTGGCCTGCAAAACTCCCCCATTGTGGGTGTAATTGCTGGCTCCGTGCTAAGAAAGAAAGGAAAACAAATAGTAAGCGTTGCTAACTGAAATAGTAAAATACATGTAGTTCAGAACTACTCTGTGTAGAATTTTAAGAAGAAATACCCCTATACACACACAAAAGTACAAGCACACACAAAAGCACATACTCACACAAATGGAGGGTTGCCCCTGACACTGAATTATAATATGCAGGACTCTCTCTTCTCTTTCTTGCTTGCTCACCTGTCTTCCACAGCCCTTGAGAGTGTGTGTGTGTGTGTGTGTGTGTGTGTGTGTGTGTTTGAAGCTTGGTGTACTGGTATTAATAATTTTTTAGATTTTTATTTTTGGAAGTGTTGTTCTGTAATTAAATCCACTTCCCATGGGGGAAATTTATGTCACTTGTTTGCATTTCTTGTGCTCCTTTTACAGAAAGAAATGTAAAAAGAAGGTTTTGTTTGCACTTGGTTCTACAATTGCTCCACTCCTTCTTTCTTTTTTCTCAGGTTCTTCTAGCCTCTGGCCGTAGTCATAAAACACAAACAAATCAAGGATTCTCAGAACAATTTTGTGCAGCCTGGATGAGTGTGTGTGTGTGTGTGTGTGTGTGTGTGTGTGTGTAGGAGGCGGGTTGTCATCCTTAAGAGAAGCCAACTGTTGAGTAAGTGAGCAAATCATTATGTAGTTAATCTGTTTCTATTATAAAGATAAACTAGCTGCAGGCTTCTGCTGGCTCTACTTCCTTAGCTGAATCAGAAACCTCCTCTGCGAGGGTAAAGAAAGCACACAAGCTTTATGGATAATTTTCTGGCCGATTTGGTAGTCATACATTTAAGAGCATAGGAATCAGAGGCAATGTGATACACAGGGAAAATGGTCGAACAATCTGGGGTTCAAAACCTTTTTTACCGTGAGGACACGCCAAGGTGGAGCAAGCCCAGCAAAGCTTCTCGCTTCCGCTGATTCCTGCTAAAGACTCCCCGAAATACAGCTCTCTGGGGACTGTAAACAAGAGCAAGCAGATTGCTAAAGGGGATGAACACCTGGAGAAGGAAACAATATGAGATGAGTTCCTGGGGCTTTTCTTGCCCTTTTCTCTCATAGCATTGCCCTGAGCATGGCCCCCACATGAAGATGGACCCCATTGGTGACACTTGCAGCTAAAACTCTGATTGAAACACCATTTTCCTGGCCAGTGGACCTGGCAAGTGGGGTCCTGTAGGCTGGAAATTGTGAGTGAAAGAGTGGAGAGGACAGAGATGGAGAAGAAAATCTTCTAATTCTCTGTATAAGTCTTGGGGTCACCCCTGAGGTGCACATGCATGGGGAAGACCAAAAGCCCAGTATAGCCAGTGTTTTGAGCACTGAGCTGAAATATGAGAGACCAATCACAGAAGGTAAGTCAACATTTATAATCTGAGCTGAATTGACCCAGACTAAAACAAACGAACAAAATCAACATTCGGATTTTAACAGGATATAGAGTATGCACAACATAGCATTTATACCATCCAGGATGCAATCCAAAATTACTCTATAGACAAAGAAGCAAGACTATGTGACCACATATTAAGGAAAAATATAATCATCAGACACTAACTTAGAGCTGATTCAGATGTTAGAATTGTCAGACAGAGACTTTAAAGAGTTTAAAGCCACTATCATAACTATCATGCATGAGGTAAATGTAAACACACTTAAAAATGAAGGATAGAAAGCTCTCAGCAAAAACATAGAAATCATAAAAAAGAGGCAAGTGGAACTTTTAGAACAGATAAATAAAACACCTGAAATTTTTAATAACCATGTTTTCATTTAATGGCCTCAATAGAACTAGAAGGTAGAGCAATCGAAATTTTCCAGTCTGAGGAACAGAGAAAAAAAAATAAAACAAACAAAAGAAGAGAATGCGGGGTGCTTGTGGAGCAATATGAAAAGGTCATTGGTGTCCCAAGAGGAGAGGAGAAAGACTATTTCAAGAAATAATGACTGAAAACTTCCAAAGTTTGGTGAGGGACATAAATTTATAGCTGCAGGAAACTCACAAGTCCTACACAGAATAGACTTAAAGAAAACCATTCCCAGACACAAAATAACCAAACTACTGAAAACCAAAAATAGAGAAAATACTGAAAGTAACTAGATAAAAACAGCATGTAATATAGAGGGAAATAGTGATTTGAAATACTGTGAATTTCTCATTGGAAACCCTGGAAGCCAGAAGAGAGTAGAATCTTTTTAGCACACTGAAAAACAAATTTGTCAACTCTGAATTCTATATCCAGCAAAAATTATTCTATACAAACGAAGATGAAACAAAGACATTCTCAAAAAAAATAAGACAATTAATAACCTACCAACCTGCTATAAAAGAAAGGTTAAAGGAAGTTCTAAAGGTAAATAACACCAGAAGGACACTTGGATCTTCGGGAAAGAAGGAAGAGCAGCATAATTGGATAAATATAAAAGACTATTTTTAAAGGCCTTTGAAATATGTGTGTCCATAAAGCAGAAATTAATACATTGTTTCATGGGCTTTTAAGTGTATTTGGAGGTGATCTATATAATATCTATAACATAAAGGACAGAGAATAAAGAAACCTACATGATTCTAATGTTTCTGCATTGTACTTGAAGTGGTAAAATAGACTGTGAATATACCTAACTAGGTATGTATATTGTAATTCTTAGAGCAACTAAAAAAGAATACAAAGGTAAATAGCCAAAAAGTTGATAGATAAATTAAAATAAAATTCTAAACAAAAGTAATCCAAATAAGTAATTAAAGAGGTAACAAGAAAACCAAAAATAGGAGGAAAAAAATAAAATAAATAATAAAATGGTAGTCCAACACACCAATGGAAAGAGATTTTTAGATTGAACTTTTTTTCTTTTTTTAATTATATTTATTGGGGGTGACATTGGTTAACAAGATCATAGAGGTTTCGAGTGTACATTTCTATAGTACACTAGAGGTCCGATGCACGAAATCCATGAAAGGGGCTCGGCTCTCACAGACCCTCGCAGCCCCAGCTTTATCTGGAAGGTCATCTACATGGTCGTTCTGCTGTTCGTCTAATTAGCATATTAGCTCTTTATTATATGATGATCTGTATATTGCATTGTGTGTCCACCACCCAAAGCCAAACCATCTTCCATCACCAAATATTTGGCTCTTTTTAACCCCCTGCTCCATCTTCCTTCTCTCTGGTTACCACCATACTATTGTCTGAGTCTATGAATTTCAGTTTTATATTCTACATATGAATGAAATCATATAGTTCTTAGCTTTTTCTGAATGACTTATTTTGCTTAGTATAGTATTCTCAAGGTCCATCCATGTTGCAAATGGCAGTATTTCATATTTTCTTATGGCTGAGTAAAATTTCATTGTATATATGTATCATATCTTCTTTATCTAATCCTCTATCAAAGGATACCTTGGTTGTGTCTATGTCTTGGCCACTGTGAATAATGCTGCAATGAACATAAGCGTTCATGTATCTTTGCGAATAAATGTTTTCAAGTAGATACTCAGGAGAGGGATTGCTGGGTCATATGGTAACGTTATCTTAATTTTTTGAGGAACCACTAGACTGTTTTCCATAGTGGCTGTACTACTCTACATCTCCTCCAGCAGTGAATGAGGGTTCCCTTTTCTCCACAGCCTCTCCAACACTTATTTTTACTTGTCTTATTGATAATAGCCATTCTAACAGGTGTGAGGTGGCATCTCTTTGTAGTTTTGAATTTCATTTCCCTAGTGAAGTTGAACATTTTTTCATATATCTGTTGGCAATCTGTATGTATTCTTGGGAGAAGTGTCTGTTCAGGTCCTCTGCCCATTTTTTAATTGGATTGTTTGTTTGGTGTTGAGTTGTATGAGTTCTTTATGTATTTTGGATATTAACCCTTTGTCAGAGCTGTTGTTTGCAAATGGCTTTTCCCATTCGGTTGGTTGCCTCTTGTTTTGTTGTTGTTTCTTCTGCTGTGCAGAAGCTTTTTAGTTTGATAAAGTCCCATTCATTTATTTTTGCCTTTGGGGCCAAGTTCATAAAATCTTCTCTAAGACCAAGGCCCATAAGTTTAGTATCAATGTTTTCTTCTATGTAATTTATTACTTCAGATCTTATAGTTAAGTCTTTTAATTAATTTTTGTATATTGGGAAAAACTGTAATCTAGTTTCATTGTTTTTTGGTTATTTTTTGCGTGTGGCTTTTCAATTTTTTCCAGAACCATTTATAAAAGAGGCTTTCTTTTTCCATTGTGTGTTTTTGGCTCCTTTGTCAAGTATTATTTGCCCATATATATGTGATTTTATTGCTGGGCTTTACATTCTGTTCCATTGGTCTGTGTGTCTGTTGTTTTTTGTTTTTTTTTTTGGGGGGGGGGTTTGTTTGTTTGCTTGCTTGCTTATTTTTTGCCAATACCATGCTGTTTTATTTATTGTAGCTCTGTAGTATAATTTGAAGTCAGATAGTACAATAACTCTGGCTCTGTTCTTTTTTCTCAGGATTGCTTTGGCTATTTAAGGTCTTTTGTGGCTCCATACAGATTGGATGATTTTTGTTCTATTTCTTTGAAAATGGCATTGGAATATTGATAGGGTTGCATTACATCTGCATATTGCTTTAGGTAATATAAACATTTTAACTATGTTGATTCTGACAATCCATGTACACAGAATACCTTTACATTTCATTGTGTCTTGTTCAATCTCTTTTAATAATGCCTTGTAGTTTTCAGTATATAGGTCCTTTGTTAAGTTTATTCCTAGGTATTTTATTCTTTTGGTTGTAATTACAAAAGGAATTGGCTTTATTGCTTTGTTTGAAGTTTTATTGTTAGTATACAGGAAGGCAATGAACTTTTGTACATTGATTTTGTATCCTGCAACTTTACTATATCTGTTCACTATTTCTAATAGTATTTTGGTGGTTCTATGCATAGAATTATGTATACATAGGGTGTTCTATACATAGAATTATGTCATCTGCAAAAAGTAACACTTTTACTTCCCTCCCAATTTAGATTCCTTTTATTTCTTTCTCTTGCTGATTGCTCTGTCTAGGACTTCCAGAACTATGTTGAATAAGAGTGGTGAGAATGGGCATCCTAGCCTTGTTCCTGATTTTGGAGGAAAAGCTTTCAGGTTTTCACATTGAGTATGATATTGGCTGAGGGCTTTCATATGTGGCCTTTATTATGATTTTTTTTCTTAAACCTCCCTTTACTCCTTACTAATCATAAGACCTTGGAAAGTTACTTAATCTTTATGACCCATAGTTTTTTTTAACATTTATCTTATTGATGAAATTATTACAGATGCCCCCCTTTTTTTTCCCGTTGACGCCCTCCATCCCGCACCAGCTCCTCCAAGGCTTTCACCACACTATTGTCTGTGTCCGTGGATTATGCATAGATGCATATAGGTTCCTCAGTTGATCTCTCCCCAACCCCACCTTCCCTCTGAAATTTGTTACGAAAGAATAATATCTACCATGTAGGGCTATTATGCAAATAAAATGTGGTGGTCTCAGTTAAATGCCTAATGAGTAGTAAGTACTCAATAAGTGATATCAACTGTCTATTAATGGCTATTAACAAGGACCACTAATGTTTACTAAGTTTATTAATAGTGTTTTATTATTCATTTAGCCTTATATTCTATTTTTCTTTGAGAAAAGCACAAATAGGAAGGTGTGATTATAAAAGTTTAAGGATGTATCTCCCCAAAAACCATAGTTTCTCTAATCCCACTTTGAATCTGATAAAAATTGCTAGACATATTTTATAGCATTACTACATATTTATAATGTACCTAGCATTATGAATTGATGGATTTTATAGATTGAGGACCTATTCATACACCTATCTGTCATAAACACATATTGTCTAGACCCCTTCTATCTTTATTGAAATAATTTCTGCTTACTAAAAAGTAAGTATTGATCTTACTGCCTATAAGCATATTTTAATTTCACTTTATTAAATGTCATAGTAAGAACTAGATCCCTCAATATCTGCTCTTATTGATGTATATAATCAAGGCATCCTCCACACTAAAGGGCAGCACTGATCCATTCTCCTTGCTGAGAAGGTAGACTCCTGGGACTTCAGCCAGAGCAGAGTCAGGGACATAGAGACAGGAACATACATTTAAGAAGCCAGAGTTGCCAAGATGCCAGAGAGGGCATGGACGTTGAGATCCATCATCAGTTGTCAAATTTTCTCAGTTAATATTGTCCCAGGGGTAAAAATACAGAGAAGTTTATTTCAACAACTATATATTGAGTACTACCCATCTGTAGGGCACAGAGCCAGGGGCCAGGAAGAGAGATGAATCAATGAGATAAATGAACATGACCGCTACCCTCAGATGCTGAAGGTCTACTGGGGAGACAGCTGGTCAACAGTTCAGTCAGACTGGTCATTGCTCCCATTCCCTCTTGGACCTGTGTTCTGAAGGCCTTGATACCCAGGGACAGGTTTTTTAGAACCCCAGGCATCCCAGAGAGCAGTTGGGTGAACCCCCACTCTGGGAACCTGGCTTTCTTCAGTTATCACTGAACACACAGAGAATTCTGGGAGTCTGTGTTTCCTGGCGGTGTTTGCAGTGTCATTTACCATTTTTGCTGCCTGTCATAGGAGCCATTATGTTTGCTTAAGTATTTAAATCAAGCCCTTTACTTTAAGCCAGTGGTTGCTGAGCTTTAATTAAAGGATATTTGCATACATTAATATCACCCAGCTTCTTTACACTTTAACTGTATTTTTGCATTCAAAACATGACATTTCAATAACAATAGTTGTCAGTTTCGGGGCTCTAATTTATGCCACAATTACAGGTCCTGCTAATTGCAGCCCTGGCTGGCTTCTCCAGCTCCTTCCAGCGGAGCCAGTGTGCAGCCGTGCTCTGACTCCTTCATGCGTGCGCTTCACCATTTCCAGAGCAGTTCCATGGGCCGCGGAGGGTTTGAAGCTATCTGGTTCCTCTTATCTTCAGCTCTGCGGATGTTCTGGGCCTTTGGGAGTCAAGAGGAGAAAGTGCAGCTTTTGTATCAGAGTCTATAGGGATTGGCAGCTTCTGGCAAACGCCCCGTCTTTCCTGAGGATAGATTTGGTGTGTTGAAGCTAAGGACCAATTTGGACTCTTCTCTGAGTTGAAGTAGTCAAAAAAAAGGAAAAACAAGGAAAGGAATTTTGGTGGACCATGAACACTGTGAGTTGCAGGTGAAGAAATAAGAGGGAAGTGTCCACCTCCTGAGGATTGTTGAATTCATGCTCCTACTTGAGAACTGGGTCAAGGTCAGTAACCTCTCTTGACAAGCAGAACCAGTTACTCTCTCCTCTGTGCTCTCAAGGAATCTCGTACTAGGTCCTTTAGGACTCTGACCTCTTGTGCTTATTTTTCTCTCTCTTGCCAACTGAACACAAATTCCCCAGGGAAGGAGCTATACTCTGTTTATCTCCTCACTATCTAACACGTTTCCCTCAACAAATATTTCTTGGGGGGAAATGAATAAGAAACCATAATAACAGACCTCAAGGGTCTGAACTATAGCTCCACATCAGGTATGGGCCCTAGCGGTGGGAGAGGCCACAGCCATACCTGATCCCTCGGTGGACCAGCCAGACAGGCAGACGCTGGCTGCCCGAGTGGCCAGTGCCGATGACCTCCAGTTACCCCAGCCGCTTTGCCAGACACTGGACTTCCCCTTTCCATGGCCCCTGTGGCAATGTTTGGAAATCAGAAACACAAATGACTTGTGGTGTCCCACAACTGCGAAGACCGAAGGCCGCCAGAAAGGGGAAGGTCTTCCCAACCTCCTCTGCAGCCACGGTGCCTTTCTGAACCCTGCGGTGAAGCCAGAGGGATGAAGTCAGCTGGAGCCTGACATTTCCACACATTGAGGCTAGAACAATAAACAGGGAGCTCAGCAGGCAGAGAGACAAGCTGATCTGCTTTCTCAGGTTTCTGTCCAAACACTCTCAGCAAGCCCAGCCACAAACAGTCTGTTTGTCTATTGTGGGCCCCTGAGCTATGGCTGACCCCTGAGAGCCTGGCAGCGCTTCCTGGTGACAACAAGGTGACAGTAGGTTTCTCGGCAGCTCAGATGTAGGATGCTGTGAGTTAGAAGCTGTTTGGGGCCAAAATGGAACCCTGAGGGTAGGGGTGGTAGGGCTGCTGGAGGAAAGAATGGAAGTTGCATTTGCATTCACTGCTCTGCAGAGAGACCTGACCACTTCAGCATCTCCGTTCTATGTCCTTTCTGCCTGCTGCCTTCTCAGCAAGCCTTTCTGTCTCCCTACAGAGCAGTTCACTGCAACAAAGCATGCTAAATGCGGGCAATGTGCCAAGCACTGTTCTGGGTTCGGAGACACAAGGAGGAATCAGACTCGGATTCTGTCTTAAGTGTTCGCCATCTAACTGAAGAAACAAAGAGTTCTCTTTCTCCAGAGCGAGGTACAGTGTGCCATGGGGGCAGAGGCGAGACCACTAGGCTGAGTCTGGGCATCCAGGAACGCTTCCTGCAGGCGAAGGCATCAGAACTGGGTTCAGAAAATGAATAAATTGTATCCAGATGAAGGAAGATAAAAAGGGTATTTCAGGCAGCACAACCAACATGAGCAAAGGCAGAGGCGTGCCTCTGTGGCATGTGCAGGAGGCTGGAGGCTGTTTAACAGGACTGGATGCACTGTGCAAGGCAGGCTAAGCAGAGGTGTGGCTGAGGGACTGGCGGGGGTCAGGTCATGGAGGGTCCTTGGTGCCACCTTCCCGAGGCTGACGGGCAGCCTCAGAACAGGTTTAGGTGGGGCAGCCTGAGGAGAGCTGCTTTCAGAAAGACCACTTGAGCTGCAAGGCAGATAATGAGCAATCAGAGGACACTCCTGGAGGCGAAGAGACCAGTTAGGAGGTTCTCTGCAATCCAGGAGCGAGCCCAGCCAGCAGCAAGGAGTATGGAAGCACCTGCTGAATCTGAGCGCCACTGAGAAGATGAACCGGCCCAGACTTGGTTCTGAGGCTTCAAGGGGGGAGAGGCATGAAGAGCAACCTCAAGATTCCTGAGTTGGAGAGCTGTGGGAAGGGAAGTGCTGATGGTTGAAATAACACGGGCTGACTGTGTGACAGATATTATTGTGAGTGCTTCTTATGGGATATCTCATTTAACATTCACAATAACCCTGTGAGATTGGGACTGTTGCTTCTTTTCTAAATGAGGAAAGCAAGACACAAAAGTGTTAAATAACTTGCCCAATGTTACACAACTATTACCGGTAGATGTGACCTTGAATTCTTGGCAGTCGAGCTCTGGAGGCTATGACCTTGACCACTGTGCTGTATGAACCCCAGGACACAGGTGGTGCCACAGGTGCCTCTCATAGTGCCTGGCTCTCAGTCATGGGAATCTATCTTGGTTTGAGTTACACTAGCAAGAAGTTTATTTGGGATGTTGTAACATAATAAGAACACATATTTGGGCTCTAGCCTCATATCTTGATAAAATTAAAAAAGGCTTCTAAACCCTGTAATTTCTGAGTGGCAAGGGAACCAGGAGCTTCTTTTATTCTAATATTTGGTCTCTGGTTCTGGTTCCTAACACAGAGCCCTAAAACCCTTGTGATTTTCTAAGCCCCTTGGGATTTCATGGATATTAGAGACATCTTTCTTCTAATGAGGTGACTCGGTGGTCTCCTGGATAGCTTTGGGATGAGGCTGGTCACCAAAACACCAAGCCATGATCAGAAGCTTGGAACTTCCAGCCCCGTCCCACCTTCTCTAGGGAGAGAACAAAAGGTGGTGACCCTGGGGGAAGCCAGCTGCCAACATAAAGTGATGCCCACAATGTGAGAAACTGAGACCAAGCAACATAACCAGCAAGAAACAGGTCTGCCAAACTCCATGAGTCATATACTAAAGAATGAATGAAAATTCAGAATGGCGTTTTCTGATGCAAAATTCTAAACGATTTTCCACCTTGAAAGAGGATCCTCCTGACCCGGTCAAGCCTTCAGATCACTGCAGCCCCACCGATGTCTTGACTGTAGCCTCATGAGAGAACCTGAGCCAGAACCACTTACTTGCTAAGCCGCAGCTGAATTTTTGCCCTACAGAAACTGGGAGATAATAAAATGGGTATGGTTTGGGCCAATGATTTTGAGGGTTGCGCCATAGATAACTCATAGACTCCTGGAGGGCCATTGTGTGGCATCTGTCTCAAGGCCTTGGTTAGGGTTGGTCTCCTAGCACGCATGTTAAGTATTTGTTAGCCAACTGTTCTGACCTGGAAGGACTGTCCACTTCCCCAAGGCATGGGAATGTTCATTCATACCTTGAGGGTGGCAATGAGAGTATAAAATGGTGAACTAAGGATGCAGCATGAGATAGAGGTTACTAGTTTCCCGTGGCTGCTGTAACAAACCATCACAGACTTGGTGGCTTCAAGCTTGCAAATGTATTCTCTTACAATTCTGGAGGTCAGAAGTCAAAAATCAATTTTACTGGCCTAAACAGTGTCGACAATAGGACAGTAAAGGGTTGCTTCCTTCTGAAGGCTCTGGGGGAGATTCCATTTCCTAGTTTTTCAAACTTCTAGTTAACATATCTTTCATCCCTTGGGTCCTGGCTGCTTCTTCCATCTTCAAAGCCAGCAGGGAAGCACCTTCAAATCTCTCTCTGCTCTTTACATCACCTGGTCTCTATAATCACAACCCTGATGACATCCTCCCCATCAGGACAACCTGGAGTAATTGCCCCATCTCAAGAGCTGTAACTTAATTATATCTGCAAAATCCATTTTTGTCATATAAGGTAACATTCACAGACTCTAGAGCATGACCATATCCGGGGCCATTGTAGCCTACCACAAGCAGAAACACCCCACTTTGGGGTCATACATACACAAATCTTCTGATTAACAATTGTATGATATTGAATAAATAACATTTATCTAAGCCTAGGTTTTCTCACACGGACAGTAAAACTTATTAAATGGGTATGCAAAAGAATTTGGTCTAAATAAGAGTTGGCTTTTCTCTTTCTTCCTTTTACTGAGTAGTCAGGGAAAAAAGGACCCGGGCCAAGAAGGAAGAGGACTCAGAGGAAAGGCAGTTTATGCTTATTCTCCCGTTTGGCGATGAGTCCCACTTCACCAAATGAGAAAAACAGAGACACCTGGAGTTAATGGATTTTCCCAAAATCACCTAGCAGCGAGTATGAGAACTGGATTTTCTGATACTAAATCCTAAAAGTTTTCATTGATGCCCCATGGATAGGACCTGCAAAAATCAGAATGGTTTCCAAACAAACTAAATGAAATGGGAAAAGGACAATAAAACAGTGTGTTATCATGAGCACTAAGAAGGAAGAGCAATCATGAGAAAGAAGACAGTGTTCTCAGAAGCAAGACCAGGCTGGCTCTTGGGAAATAGAAAGAAATTGGCACTTGCCTCAACCCCACATGATCCATTCTCATTCTTCTCCTCTCACAAAGGCTCAGAGGTGCACTGTTGAGAGTTATCTCAGAGGTTTGGAAATAAGTAACTTTCGGATGTGGCTAACTTTTAGTTTGATTTATTTGATGAGGCACCATCTTGGGAGTCAGAAGCCAATCTGGGGGACAATTCCATGATTCTGGAGATAATTACATGGATCCCACTGCAGCAAGGCCTGTCTGACTCTCGAGCACGCAGGTTTCTCCTTGGTCGTGGGCTGAGGTGGATCCAGACCCAGAAGAAGGGAGCTCTGCTTTGCAGGAGCTGAGGTTCATGCGTACTTACACAGAGCAGAGAGACCTGTATGTTCCCCTCCCAGGTTGAGAATAAAATAAAGTCAATAACAAAAGCATGGCATGGTCAGCCCTTAACTGTTGTGAGGCACTTAACCTACTGTTTCTCACTTGGCCCCACATCTCATTTTACAAAGAAAGAGCTACCAGTTATTGAATTTTTAATATTTGCTAACCATTATGCAAATGTAATCATCTCAGGTTCTCCATGAGGTAGGTCTTCTCACCTCCATGGGAAGGACTTGCCCAAGACCACAGCTACCAGGAGACAGGCTCATAATTGAAACACAGGAGGGCAAGGTGCTTCCTAGTAGAGGATTTGAAATGAGAAGTGCCTGTCAAATGCCTAGCACCCAGTTAATACTCTGCAAGCAGTAAGTGTCATTTGCTACCCTCCGTGTCCTTAGGAAAGCTCTGGCCCATCCTTGATCAAGGATCACTCTTCCACAGACTCATGGAGGGCCAACTCTTTGCTCTGGGGTTAGGTTAAGCCACGATGATCTCAGGCACTTCTACATTAGAAAGTACCCATGGGAAAATGAGTTTGCACCTCCATGTGACCACTTATCAGAAGGCTGGGAGGGGCATTCCTCTCCAGCCATAAGAGGATTCAATGAGGAAAAGCATGAAGTGCAAGGTGCTGGCATGGTGCATTGAGCAGGGTCTGCTTAAAGGAATCCTTATTACGCACTGAAAGACACTAGGCGACCATCACTCCCCCTGAGGACCAACCCAGAGAGAGGACATGGACAACTCTGTATTGTGGCTACATCTGCTTCAGCTCATTCTTGGGAAAGCCTGGCTGTCTACTGATTGAGAAAATGGACATGACACCAGAGCCTGTTTGCAGAGACCAGGCCCAGAAATTGCAGTGCTCTTGACCAGCAAACACAGGTCTCCCAGCAAGGCCAACTCAACTCTGAGCAGCAGAACTACATTTGAGTGACCAGAGGCTGAGAGGCGAGCCTTAGGCCTTGAGAGTCTGGCCAGCCAGATGGCAAACCTTTGGGTGCTGGGGCTAGACCCACACTTAGCCAGGACACAGAGGGAAGACTGAGGGAGAAGGGACAGGGAAAGTGATACAGCCAAGAGGAAGTGGGGCTGGGCAGGGGCCAGCAGCCAAGGAGCCGAGGAGGCAGGGAACCAAGTGCCCTATATCGCAAATGGTACCTCTGGAGCCTGGCACCTATGCCACCTTAACGGTGTTACCTCAGACAACTGCCAAGGCAGCTGTTTGCCCAGAGTCCTTCCTCGCTGGTGGCAGGAAGCCTTGTCTTTTCCCCGGGAATTCCACCCCAGTCTCATGGGAGCTCATCAGTCCTGAGTCAGCGCTGGGACCAGGCCCAGCCCAGCCCAGCTGCAGGGATGGAACAGGCCCTATCCACAGTCACTCAGGTCTTGACTTTGACCCTTTCCTGTGGAGAAGGAGTCAGAGTGGCCTCTTCGGCACTGGGGGACACATGACCAGAGGCCCTTGGGATGATATGCTTCAGTATCTCAGAGCCTGGCCTCTGTACTATGTGAAAACACATCCTTAATAAAATATAGAAAATTAAGCCAACCTCCAAAGGTTTCCGAGAGGGGCGTCGGAGCCTCTGTGGCAGCTGACTTCATTTCCTCTCAGTACCTGCATGTTCTCAGAGCAGGTGCACAGGCTGAGCCCGACTTCATATGACTCCACGTGGGCACCTGGATTGGAGGCGCCCCCTGACATTATTGTCCTCAGACATTATTCCCCGCTCCTGGCTAATTTCTATTCAATGTTAAGAACAGGTCTTTTGTCCCTTTAGGCTGCTCTCCCATTCAGTTTAATTTAGGAAATAAGCCTTTCAATATCGAATTTAAAATTACTTCTGGTCTGGGAAAGGAGCCCAGTTTGAGGGGGCGGGGGAACTAACAAGGCCTGAAGCGCAGCGGCCTGCACAGCCTGCAGGCTCACTGGGGCGCCCTACACATGGGTGGCCTCAGTCCCCACTGGTTTCAGGGCTGCCGAGCTGAGGCCAATGTGGGGAGAGGGAGAGCATGGGGACACAGCCAGGTGGGGTGGGGCTGAGGGGTAGGTATAGCATGGGGGAACGTGGTCAGATGAACAGGAGGGGGCTCCAGAGCTAACCAAAGGCAGGACTGAACCCTGCTTTCCCCAAATATGGAGAGCACAGGGCTACCCCAAAGATGGCTTTCTATTTTGTCTCTCCAAAGAGTGGGGACATTCTCAGGCTGCTGCTTAGAGGCCCGACCTACCCCCACCCCCCCCCACACCCCTCAACAAGAAGCCACTTCCTGAGGGTGGCCACTCAGCCCCTGTCCCTGGCTCTGCCCCAGGACAAAGTGCTCACAAGTCAATTCAAATATAGCAGGTGTGTGGGAAGAGGTGGGCTTTGAAAGAGAGTCGATGAAATCTAGGCCCTCACTCACTAGCTGGGTGGCTGTGGGCAAACTGCTTAATTTCTCTCTGTGAGGATAATGACACCTACCCTAAAGGGTTCTGAGGACCTGTCACATGGGTGCAGAATAATGGTCCTTGCCCACTTTCCATTTTTCTGAGCAGGGCCCAAGGAGAGGATGGGGACGCCAGCCTCAGAGTACTTACTACTAGCCCAATGGCACCCAGTGCACTTAGCCTGAGCCTCCTATTGAGGGAACATGATCCACAGGGGAACAGGACAGAGCCCCAAAGCCTGAGACAAAAACCATCTGGACAGATGATGGATGTCTGCTGTGCTCTCACTCAGTAGAGGCCCTGAAGCCACCCAGAGAAGCACCCAGAGCCACCCTCATTTGCATAGCACTTATAAACTTCAAAACCCCTCACCTGCATCATCAGCATCGGATTAACACCAGATAGAGCAAGTATGTCTGTTTTACTGATGAGAAACCCAAGGTTTGGGCAGTTTATATAAATTGGCTGAGATCATAGAGCTAATGAGATGCAGAGTTGGGGTTCAAACACACCTCATATGGTCCCCAATCCAGCGTTCCCTCCATCACACCCTGTCAATGTGCGTCTTTCTACTGAAGTTGCACCTGAGCCTAAGAAGGAGACAGGAACCGCTCCAAGGTTAACCACAGCCTCTGGGTTGGAAGGGTTGGGGTAGAGGCTGGCTCTCCAGAGCGACTTGTTAATTTAGAGCTAGCTTGACCCCTTCAATTAGCTGCTGGACAGAGCTGGGCCAGGGGAGATGGACAGCAGGGCTTAATGGAAATGGGGATGCTGGTGATGATATGAACAATCTGAATTATGGTCTCAATTTGCACAGAGCCTGATGGATTTGCAATAATTCCAAACCAGGTCAAGTGTCTGTGTCTCCTCTTTTGCTGATCTCACACAAAGTCTCTCCATTTGTCAGGCCCTGACTCCTTCTCTAAGCGTAGCTGCCCACCCACTCCCTCCCTCCATTAGCTAGGCTCTCCGTTGTTCCCTCCATAGCAGTCTAACCTGAGGGCAACTCGGTAGCTGGGACCAGAGGGACTGGAGCTGCTAACAGCAGGACAGGGGACCTGGGAGCTCTGAGGCATCCACAGAGACAGATTGCTCTCTGAGATGAAGACAGGGACATCTCCCTGCTGTCCAGAGACCTCATCCTGTGGCAGTTTTTAAGACAAAGGGAAAGCATGATTTAATACCTTACGGGGTTTTTGTGTGTGGGTATAATAGGGTTATATATAGTTAATAGACTCTGGGATATGGTTGAGTCCTCCTGACAATGGGAACTGGGACGGCTGAGGCCTGGCGCACTTGCCGGAACTTCCTCCAGGCCACACCAGGAATAACGGACATAGCTCACAAGCATTCCTGAAAATCTGAAAGATCGTATGGCATCTCCCATCTTCCTGGGCTCCTGCAGCTGGGGCCTCTGAACATGAGAAGGGTTCAGCTCACAGTGAGAGGGTGGCGGTGTTGGTGGAACACAGGGCAGGTTCTGGTATGCCTGTTGCTCTCCACCTCTCATGTCTGGTAACTAGCCTGGCTAAAACCTCTCAGGTCATCTTGTCCAACCACCTACCTGGTTTGCAAATTTTCTCCGCAAGTGGTCATTCAGCATTCAATACTAGAAACCAGAAACTTTATGGGATAACCCAAGCTACCTTCAGGTTCAAACATTTTTTCTTTTATTACAAAAAAATTCTATCTCCCTGTTGCTTCCATCTTTTCTTATCTACACCAAGGACCAAATAATGCCTAAAAAAGTATTTATAACGATGTTATTATTGTCTTGGTACGTGTTGCCTGGGGACCTCAGGATAGCCTCCTCCCTTTCTTCCCCCAAGAGGACTTCCTTGGTCTACTTAACAGCATGGGGAAAGGGAAGAAGCCTTAGGCCAGCATTCGGGAGACCTGGGCACTGACCACAGCTAAACTACATGGAACATTTGGCAAGTCTGTTCATGGGTGTGTCTTTCCCTTTTAACTCTTGATATGCATTCATTTGTATAGATTCTGGATGAGCCACAATTGCTGGATAAGCACCTACTATGCACTGGATTTTAGGATATGTGTTGTAGAAAAGAGGACTTAAAAATAACAATTATCATTGACTGAACATTTATTAGGTATTAGGCATCTTGCTAAACATACTACAAACATTATCACTTCCTTTCTCATGTTTCTACCTTCATAGGTAAGATCTATTATTATTTCCATTTCATATATGAAAAAAGAGAAGCCCAGAGGAATTAAGTAACTTGCTAAACATGACATAGTTGACAAGTGGTAGAGGTATAATTTAAGCTCAATTTTGTCCCAAATATGGTTCCCAAAATATGCTCTTAACCACTATGCAATGACACCATGCTTTAACATCACGGAACCCAAAACCTAGTAGGGAAGAAAAAAACTAAAGCAGAAAACACTAGGCTATATATACAAATACCAAATCATTATGTTGTACACCTGAAACTAATATAATGTTATATGCTAATTATACTTCAATTAATTTTTAAAATAATTTTAGAATTTCTTCAAAAGCACAAAAGACAAAAAAAGGTAAGTAGAATGGAATTTAAGTTTAAACTTCAGTCTAATAAAAGTGTGCTGTGCTAAAAAAAATTAGCTGATATAGATTTTATATATATCTATAAATATAAATATAAATAAATATATATATATATTTAATGAATAAATAAGTGAATGAATATCCAGGCAGAGCAAGGCAGAATAATCCCCAAGAAAACATAGGAGTGGAGAAAATCCCAGGGTACTATTTCCAGGGGATTAAAGGAACTGAAATGGGAAAGTCCTGTGCAGAAAACAAATGAAAGAAAAGGTGGCATTGTTACTAGCCACTCATTTATTAATTTACTCAACATATTATTTTAAGCACCTCTCGGTGACAGGCATATTATGTGTCAATAATACTGTAACATTCAGTTCTTGCCCTTCAGGAAGCTAGACTAGGAGGAAAGTCAGATAATCAGGGTAGTGGGGTATAAAAGAAAAAGAAAAAGAAAGGCAGGCATTCTAGAAAAATTTTGAATAATAAGGGAAATCAGCAAAGCAGAAGCTACTGTGTGCCACGCGGATGTTAAGTGTTTTTGCCGTGAGAGAACCCGGGCCAAATGAATGAAGGAAGGCTTCTCAGTGCAGCTTTGGAGGCATGCAGAGTGAAGCAGGCAAAGGAAGTGTGTGTAGCGCAGAGAGGCCCAGGCAGGGACTTAGGGTGTGGCGGGCAAGAGGCCTAGAGAGGAAGTTTAGTGCCACCTTGTGAAGGCCCTTGAGTTCTGGGGCAAGGGGGGTGAAATGCATCTCATGAGCATGTGGAAGAGGGGCTTTCCAGGAGAAAGCAGGAGGCGGGACCCCATTGTGGTGTGTGGAGGAGAGAAGTCCCGCCCGACCTGGCACAGCCTCGTTAACACTAAACACTTGCACTGAGCACCCACCACAGTGTAGTCTGTGAGACAGGGTGTGGAGACTCCACGAATAAGAGCTAGAAGGTTAGAAAAAGACAGAAGGGCAGAGAGCCAGGGAAAGGTAAGAAGGCAGGAAGACATGGCACAAGCCAAGCTCTAAGCCTGGGGAAGCCCAGGGGAGACCACGCCACGCAAGCTCTTGGGTATCCACAGATGCGATCACCAGAAGCAGTCTGGGGGCCAAGCACTCACCTAGGGAACTGCTTGTCAAGCATCATGCCCTGGCTCACTCCTGGGCATTGGGCATTGGGAGGTGCTCCACAAGAGCTAAGAGGCTCTCCTCCCATGGGATCTAAGATTGGCATAGTCATCAAGAATGTCTGTGCAGACAGGGTGAAGGGCAAGGCTGGCTCTAGTTCTCTTCCAGCAGGGCTGAGGGTAGCAGGGGCACACTGAGCAGCAGATGCAGGTGCTGCTCCAGA
>NW_006297812.1:101244-132702 GCF_000327345.1 Myotis davidii | reverse complement strand
GGGTGTATAAAGGGAGGGGGCATAAGAGAAGGGGGCGGGGCCTGGCTCAGGAGCACAATTCTGACCCAATGGCCAGTGAGGCCCACACCCATCTGCCCTGCAGACAGAAACTGGTCCTTATGGAGCAGAAACAGCTGACATGTTTCTTCACCATGGAAAACAACAAGTCGCCCGGGAGGTGGGGGCGGGAAGAGCTCACCAGACTTCAGTGAAATCCAGCCCTGCAGCGTCAAGCACAGGGAAAGGCATTCTTCCTTAATCGTCCCTGGAGGATCTGAAGTCACTGTTTACTTCCTGACAAGAAGAGCTCCATGAAGCTTTGGAAATGATTTATTCAACACTTTACACTTTACAAAGGTCTTTCCCTTACGTTATCCCACTTCATCACCACCACTGCCCTTTTAAGTAGATTAAACAGATGTTACTCTGCATTTTACAGACAGGGAAATGGAGGATCAGAGACGCTATCTTGCCCAAGATTACACAACTCATGAGTGGCAGCACTGGGATTCACAGCCCTGTTTCTCTTAAAAACCATGCTACCTACCCTACCGTTGCAAAAAAAAAAAAAAAAAAAAGGTTAAAAAAAAAAAAAAAAAAAAAAAAAGTGTGTGTCACTTTGGGAACACACTAATCATCCATGAGGAATAGTTTAAGCAGTTTCAGAGTCGCCCACATATATCCCAGAAGGGAAAAGACTCAGGCTACAAGGTGAGCTGAGATTCATGAAATGTATTGAATGGGCTGGGCATGGTATGTGTTTGTATGTTACACTCGTTTATTCATCCATTCATTCTACAAATGTTTGTGAAACCAGGCACTGTACATAGAAAACAGGCATAGAGGCATGATGAGAAACACAGAAGGCATGGTTCCTGCTCTCAGAATTTAAATTTTACTAAAGATTATAGAAAACAAATAAGAAAAAAACCCTCTGCATTATTCAAAGTTCAATGAAGCAAGGAAATAAAGGACTAAGGAAGATAATAAGGGGGAAGGTGCATATGTTGTTTAGATGCTGTGGTTAAAGAAAAACTGTGAGGAGGTCTCACTTGGTGTAGGTGTGTGGAGGCAGAAGCCAGATGGCAAGGGGTTGAGTTGTAAATATGAGGTGCGAGACTAAAACAAAATCTTTCCCCTTGCAAAAACCAAGAAAAAACTGTAGATTGGTGGGATTGTTGATTAGTGAGGTTGTTGTTTTTGATGTTTTGTAAGTTGGGAGATGCTAGAGCATGTTTGCGTGATGTGCATGATCTGGTAGCGTAGGAGAAATTAATGATGCAGTAGAGACAGAGGATAACCGAAGAAACATAATCTTTGAGAAAGTGAAGGAAGTCAGAACCGGAGCCTCTGAGGAAGTGTTGATCTTTAACAAGGAAGAGACACTTACTTATTGTAATAGGAGAGGAGAAAATTGTTGCTGATACAGGTGGATTTGTAAGTTCAATGGGGAATTAACATCCAATAGTTTCTATTTCCTCAAAAAAAGATGGAGGTCATCAATTAAAAGTGAATGTAGGATAAGGGAATGGGGAGTTTGAAGAAAGAAGAGAAGGTGTGAAATGATTATCTTGGAAAATGGAGAGTAAGCTTACTGAAGAGCAGAGGGTAACCAAGCAGTGACGAGAGCCCAGCAGAAATGTATCATCATGAATTTAATTGAAAAAAACAAAGCTGTGTGTTTTGTGACTTTCTCCATTAATGTTTAACTGCCCAGAAGTAGGCATAGAGAAGGAAAGCAGTACTGTATTTAGAAGTCCAACAGAGGTATTTGACAAGTTCAATGAAGGGAGAGAGGAGCAAAGGAGCTGAAGGTCTTAGTGAAGGAATTATAATCATAGACCACAGAATCTAGGCTGGCACAGAAAGAAAGAAAGCTAGGAAGGTGCTGATAGAAAGTGGGAAATGAATGGGGTCAAGTGATTAAGGGTCTCCATGAAGTCCATGAAGTCAAAGGTTAATGGTAGAGGAGGTATCCATGTAAAAAATAAGAAAAAAAAGGGAGGAAGGAGAGGAGGTAGATGAGAAAATGTTTGAAATTTATATTTGAGAAGTGGTAAAGTTTCTGTTGATTGTAAGGCCCAGAGAATGACCATAGGAGTGAGAGGCAAGGAAGAATAGAGCACATGGCTGGATGGGAGAAGATCAAGGAGCAGAGAGGCAGGGTGTTGAGTGGCTCATCCCTCTGCTGCAGTTTGCTTATGCTTAGTTTAGAGGCAAATGGAAGACATATACAAATACATACCTTGAAATGGACCCTCTGTCTCTCCAAGATGTAAATGCCCCGATTGAGTTAAGAAGCTCATGTATCATCTATTCTGGGATTAATCAAGGTTCTCCTTTATGGCTATACAACTATCAGTTATGTTGCTCTTGATGGAACATCATGAAATATAGACATATTAAAATACCTGAACATAAATTTTTCTGCAATATCAGACACCATTTAATACCACATTCTAGTTCAGATAAGAGGAGCAGCTGGTGACAAAGGCTTAAGGAAATGAAATTTAAAGAGAAAATGCTCTCCATTAACTTAATGTTTCCAAATATTGGGGAAAGTTACCCATCCCTCATTGATCATTTTCAGTTTAAGAATGGTATATACCTGATGCTCTAAGCAGATGGGTCTCCAGGGCTCAGAGAGGAAGGGGAGGGACTTCTGGCCTAGGAGAGAGCAGAGCTGAGAAGCTTCACCTCAAAGCCTTAGTAATAAAGGGGATAGAGCTGCTTACTCTTGGTGCTCCTGGAGGGAGTCTGAGGAGGCAGTCCATTTACATTTTTATATAAATCAAGGAGTAGCACTTGACAACTTCATGACATTGCCTAAATCTTTAGTTGGTTTTATTACCCACCTTCTTTCTTTCTATCAACTAGTGGTTTTAAAATCCCTTAAAGTGAATGACATTGTGTATATGCTTCAGAAACGATGAGGAAATAGAGAGATAATCTTGGAGGCTGCTGGGGAATGGCTTCAGTAGGCAAACTTCAATCATTTATAGCCCATTTCTATTCTCCTCGGGCCACTCAAACAGCTTATCTGAGTCAAACACTCTGTAGCATGAAGCAATTAAAAAAGAAAAGAAGCCCATTAACTGTATGCACAGACAAAAGGAAGAAGTAGAAAAGGCACCAGTCTCCTATCCCCCCTTGACTACTGTGAGCTCCTGGGTAAATGAAAGACTCTCAGAGATCGAGGCTCACAACAAACCTGCAGGAAGAGGCTGATGAGAGCCAGAGAAGTATGTGTCTCAGGTCCTCATCCTGATAGGGTCGGTCTAACTTTTTGACTCAAGGAATGGGCAAACTTTTTGACTCAAGGGCCACAATGGGTTCTTAAACTGGACCGGAGGGCCGGAACAAAGCATGGATAGAGTGTTTGTGTGAACTAATATAAATTCAAAGTAAACATCATTACATAAAAGGGTACAGTCTCTTTTTTTTTTTAGTTTTATTCATTTCAAACGGGCCGGATCCGGCCCGTGGGCCGTAGTTTGCCCACGGCTCTGCCACTCACAGCACCCGAGGGCAGGACCAGCGCTCAAACATGCTCTACACCCCTTCCTCAAACCCCACCTACTTTACTTGTTGTAGGATGAATAACAAACCAAGACATTAATCTGCACCACAGAAAGTTGTTTGGAACTTATGAACCTTTGCAGCCACCACTGGAATCTTGGCCAATGAAATGGCCTTGACTTGTGTCTTTTCCCAATGTGGGTAAAAATCTGCTTAGAAGATCCCTGCACAGAGAGCCCAAAGTGAAACTTCTTCACCATGTTCCTCTTGGCTCCCAAGGTAAGATAGCACAACAGTAATTAGAATTCTAAAAGATATCTCCTACTTATATTTTAAAAAACTCCCAAGAGATAGACAGGCTGTGGCAGCCATGAAATGGGATGAAAAGCTCCCTGAATCCAGAGACTACAAGAAGAAAAGTTGTTCTAAGATAGAGCCCACCAGCCGGTTTCTTGAAGTTCTCCTGACAATGATGATGATGATAATTTGTGGAATGTATAAATCTGAGACTTGGGGAAATAGCAAATCTGAAAAGAAAGCCTTTCTTAATACCACTTGGTGATTTTCATTGTCTAAAATGTTCTTAGGGGGGATCTGAAGTGTCTAAAACTTAAAGAAAAGGATAAAAATTTAGAAAAAGTTTAGAGGTGATGAGAGTTGGGGTGAATGGGGATGGGGCTTTGTCCTCAACCTAGTTGATTAGAATTGGAGTTGTTGAGAGAAAGGGGTCAACTTCTCCTTTGCAACTCTACTTCTGGGTTCCTCAAACACTCTCTCAGCCCCTCCTCCACGGCGTTTCCAGTGTTCCAGCACAGGCTGGACATTGGCGATGTGACTGCATTTACTGTAAGATGAGGACATTATAGTCATATTCAGGTTATATAGGGTTAGATATATTCACTTCGTGTTCTGCTCAGGCCACTAACGGTTGTTTTAAATTAACAGTAAGACTCAGACATGTTGTAGGAGTATAAGCAATACAGGCTTTATAGAGTGTAGCTTGGCAATATGTCTCAGAAAACTCACAGTGGGTACGTTTTCTTGGAACCAGCAAGTCCTGCTCTAGAAATTCACCCTAAGGCAGTAATGAGGCCTAGGCCCAAATTCCCAGGGTAAGGTTGTCCATCTCAGCACTGTCTTTAATCATGAAAACTTGGAAAAAGACTTAATATCCAGCAATCAGATATGTTAAATAGAATGTGTTTAATATAGATATGCTACATATGTCAAATAGAAAAGCAGATTACAAAATGTTACTCACAAGCATTCTATTTGGGTAATCTCTACATAGATAAATAGGAAAAGACCAACACTGAGATAGTAACAGAATATTACTGGAGGATAAGATTATAAATGTTTTAGCTTCATAATCTCATCACCCAACAATTTTTTTAGTTTCTGTTTCCTGCTCTATCTGTATTTTCTAAATTTTCTACAGTGAACAAATATAGCTTTTGTAATAAGGAAAAATATTTATCTTAATACAGTGTTCCTTAAAAATACATCTGCTAAGGAGAATCTCTCTTCCTTTCTCTCTCCCATTCATAGTTTCCCGCCCCAGAAGCAACCTCTATTAACAGTTTCTTGGGTAACTTTAAAATGATAATCTGCGCACATACAAGTATATGCAGAAAAAAATTATTTTTATTATTTTTCAAAACCACATTAAATTACACCTTAACCCAAGGAGTCAGGAAGGGCTTGCTGCAGAGGAAAGGAAATGGATCACAGGTTACTTGTCAACTCCCTCTGACAAACAGAGCTGGTACCAGGGGAAGAGAGTGAGGCACTTGCCTCAGGCACCAAATAAGAGCACCTACGTACTCAGGAACCAACACAAAGACTGTGCTAAAGCAATAGTTACAAAGTCAAATCCAATGCAAGAAATCCATGATGAACAACATGAAGATGGGACCAGTATTACTGTTTTTCCTCTTGCCTTAGGCTGTGGCATGGCTCCACCCAGTACTGTCAGTCACAAGAAAAGGAGAGATCACAGGAGTGGATATTGGGGAAAGAGGAGGAGGGAGGTGGAAAAAAGACCCGCACTCATGCCAGTTCCCCAGGGTAGCACTCTGACCTAGTCTCCTGCCCCAACCCTCACTCCTGCACAGGGGGATGAAGTGAGCCACCCAGTTGGCAGGGTTGAGAGATGAACTTCAAGCAGAGCCCAGCCTCTTCCTCATGGGATGTCATCTTTGCCAACAAAGTTGTCAAAAGCTGGCCTCTTTTAAGTCAACAATTGTTTCACTTTCTCAGGGAATTACCTCTCTCTATGTAGAAGGAAGACCCTGGCAGCCATGTTCATGTATTATGACTTCTCCTGGCTTTCACCTCCCTGGATTCAGCCAGGAAACACACCTGACCACACTGGATCCTTTAGAGTCTCCCCGGACTCTGGAATTAAGACCCAAAGACAGCTAATTTGGTCTGTGTGGGATTAGGACAAAAAAAGAGCCAGCTCAGTGTGGCTGGCTAGCCTACAACAGTGAATCCAGGAGTTGGGAGATGGCCACCTTCCAGTCACTGTGGAGGGGTGCACGGCAGGTAAAGCTGGTCTGCAATGAAGCACACGTGAAGAGAAGTGTTAGAAGCTGATCCACCCTGGCTGCTTGACTCAGTCACTGCAGGGATGTTTCAAGGGACCTGACACATATGGCATACTTTTCTTAATATGTTTACTCCCCCTCTTAACACTCCCCGAGAAAGGTTGTTTCCCCAGGTGAGGATTTTTATCAGTAAAACCTTTAACTGAGTGTCAGAGTGGTGGTTGGTCGCTTTGATCTTTGCTTGGAGTGACCTCCTTCAGTTACTTCCTTGTAGCTTAGTGAAACAATAGAGTAACCTTTGAATGGAGATGGGAAGCCCCCTGGCCTTTTGTATAGAATGGATACCTGGCTATGATGATCCCCTGAACACTGCCTCCATGTCTCCGTCCATACCTTGGGAAACCCCTGGACCTGTTGGGGCTGGACCCCAACATTTTCATTTGCTGGGCAAGGCCACAAGTCAGGGTCCCCCATGACACCACCAGACATCAGCACGGGGTACTGCCAGTGCAGCATGATGGGCTTCTGAGGATACCCGGCCATTTATGCATCCAGTTTCCTCCTGGTATGAGGCGAGCACATATTCCATCCCATTACTATCTGAGGTTCATCCGAATAAGAATGGGACCACTTGGGCCTCTAGCTTTCCTGCCACTCAAGTGTAACAGTCACTTTTATTTAGGTCACATACAGAATATTTAATCCATTCCACCCAGGCATTCGTCTCATCTGCAAAAAAAATAGCTTTATTTAAAAATTACCAGAGAACATCTTATGATAACCAAATTTTGGCTAAGATAACCTTGGGTGCTAGCCATAACCTTGGAAAGCGAAATAGGAAAAAATTTAAAATGTCTTTTTCTTTTAAGCATGACTTTGGGAAAAATACACCATCTGAGTCATTTGCTGAAACTCCCCCCAAAGCAGGATGTGGGGGAAGGGAAGAAGGGAACACATGGAGATCCTATATGGACTCCCCCTCTCCAAGTATTCTAATTTAAAGTCCTTCTTGTAATTGAAAAGTTTTACAAAATTTAGAAATGCATCTGGGATTTCTAAACTTATTGAATATATCTTTATAAAAATCTAAGTAACCAAGGTAAAAAAAACTGGTTTTTTGTTAATTAAGAAAGCTTTTCTTTTTTTTCTTTTTTTAAATATATTTTATTGATTTTTTACAGAGAGGAAGGGAGAGAGATAGTCAGAAACATCGATGAGAGAAACAATGATCAGCCACCTCCTGCACATCCCCCACTGGGGATGTGCCTGCAACTCAGGTACATGCCCTTGACCGGAATCAAACCTGGGACCTTTCAGTCTGCAGGCCAACACTCTATCCACTGAGCTTTTCTTAAGGGAGGAAGGGGATAGTCACCTCCCGCCTGTTGCAAACTCTTAAAAAATGTGGTCAATTTACATCTGAAAAGACCAGGTAGGCCAGAACCTGTTTTGCAAGGCTCA
This sequence comes from Myotis davidii, assembly GCF_000327345.1. NCBI lineage: Eukaryota > Metazoa > Chordata > Mammalia > Chiroptera > Vespertilionidae > Myotis > Myotis davidii. The sequence goes on along the minus strand of NW_006297812.1, from coordinate 125,173 downwards.
AATGTGGTTTTCCAGAGCCACTTGAAAGTAAAACATAAAGTTTACTAAATCAAATTATAAAAATTGTTCAATAATCTAATTTGCATCATGAAAAATCTAGAGGACAGAATTAAATCTGTTAGTTGCTTATGCCTTGCATTTTTGAAGTTTATTCTTAAAAATGTTACTGATTGAGTAAATGCATTTTACTTAGTTTTAACACATCAAAGTTAGCTCTTGACACAAAAAGAAAAACTGACAATTCCATCAATATAAACCTTTTCTATAAAAAAAGGGGGGGGGGAGAATAATGTTATATGTTAGATTTCTTTGAAATACAATGCAGAGGGTTGTACAGCAGCCAAAAGGCATCGGGCCTCCTATACAACAGCCTCTGCCAACTCAGCCTGGTAGAAGGATACACAAACCAGACAAGAGTTTTACCAGATCTAGTAATGATGTAGTGCTGTTTGATTTACTCCTGTTACAAAAAATTACAAGAAAGTGAGTTTAAATATTCCTCTCCTCATCATGTTCTACAACATATCTAATATACTAAATGTAGGTTCTGAGGGAAATTCCCCGATGTACAGACATTGGAACCCAGATCTAACTAAACCTAAAGCCCTCGTCAAATGGAGAGACTTGCTTACTGGAGCCTGGAAGGGACCTGATGTAGTTTTAACCCAGGGGAGAGGATATGCTTGTATATTTCCACAGGACGCAGACTCACCTGTGTGGATTCCAGACTGTCTAGTCCGACCTTATGTCTCACCGCCCTCCATCTCTGCCTCACCATAGCACACCTGACCAGTGCCTTTCTACAGCAGATGTGCAGCCCTGAGCTGGAACCACCTGTCCATTGGAAGGATCACATGTGCCTCCTTTTTGTCTGTCCTTATGTCCCAGCTTTTCCCCACATCTCCTTTATTTATTTTTTAATCTGACTACTTGTTTGCTGGTTCTTTGGCCTTTCTCCTTTTCTCCTGAACACAGCCTTTTCTAGAATCTCCCTACCCTACTGTTCCAGGAAGGGCACCTCCCTTTTCTACCATGACTAGTGGGTGTCTGGTATATGCCCATACGTGAAGTTCTCTTGTGCCAAGAGCCTGACATCCTGGTCTGAGAAAGCCTGTCCCAGGACTCTCCTTTGTCCTGTATTGGCCCCTCTTGCCCTTTTGTCAAGAGGGACCCTTTTCTCACTATCCAATTGCCCACAGCTGTTGCCTGAATTCTCTGTTAATGCTGAGGTCACGGTGGCTGGTACCATGGATCTGTCTCTCGCCCAATGGTGTAAGCTGGGTCCTCTCTGGAGAAGAAACCTGGGTTCCCCAACATATGTGATCAATGCCGGGGCTTTGCCAGCAGGCGAGGGGATCCAAAGGCAGTTGCTGGGCATGGAGGCCAGAGGGACATAGGTTAACAAGGAGACAGAACTGAACCTCACATCACCCTACTTGGCCCAGAGATGGCTGGTAGTCAAAGACGGGTAAGACCCCACAGGGTGGGGCAACCTAAGACAGGCACAGTTGGGGGCCAGTAGGAGAGAACTTGGGGGTTCAACAGAGGTGGGGCACAGATCCTCACCCCCCCAATGGTGCAGGGGCTTGAACACTTGCCCCTTCTGAGAGAAAAGTGGAGGCCAGCCAAGGATTACAGATGCAGCTAGCCAGTGGTCTCACCAAGACTCTCATAAGGGAGTCTCTGTAGCATCAGAATCCCAACAGAAAACACATAGCACACTCAAGGCAGCATGATTCCAGGAGTGTTTAGCAAAAGACGACAAGAAGAGGGCACGGGAGAATGCAGTGACCCAGAGGGATGAGGGTAGGGGCACTGACCAGAACCCAGAAGGAACAAGCCAGAAAAGAGGTCAACAAACATGGCCAACTCAAAGTAACCCTTCAGGAAAGAGGCTGGGGGCTAAATGCCCTGACCTTACACTCCCCTTTCCCTCCCACGACCTCAAAGGCTCCCCATTGGCCAAGTTCAACAGAAAGCTAGAGGTCAGGAGCACGCTCACGCAGTCCACCAGGTCAGCCTTGGAAGGGAGAACAGGCAGAGAGAGCTGGAGAGTGAGTCTGGCTGAGCAAACAGAGCATCTGACACAGGCACCAACATACCTGAGGCATCCCCAGGTGTCAGGGATTCTACAACGGGAAGCCAGTGGGTAACAACAGATAACAGATTTCTGCTTCCTACTGGTCTAGAAACCCCCATACAATGTAAGTATTCCACATGCACACACGCACATACATATGCACACACAGAGCTGTGTACACATACACCCACACACATACCCATACATACACACATAGGCAGATACATACCCACGTGCACTCATACACACACATACACACACGTACACCGTACTTATTCACAGTCTGCAGAGGCTTCTACAGCTTAGTCCAAATTTACAGGAGCTAAAACCAACAGAATTTCAATTAAAATAAGAAGAAGAAAGACCAGAAATGAAGGGCAGACTTAGTAAATGGCAGACAGGAGAAACACACCTCCTGAGAGGGGCAAGCTGACCAAACAGCGTGCGCTGATATTGGAAGCAGAAGGGAAAGACGCTGAGGAAGTGATTGGAAAGTGGGACCAGAAGCTGCACCTCCTCCTCCACCCTCCAGTTCTCCCCTGCCTGACCCCCCTCCCCGCCCCCGTCCCCCCTCCTTCTCCCACCTGAGAACTGAGCACTGGCAGGGAAGAGGCACACCAGGCTGGGAGGCGGGAGTTGGCCTGGTTTCCACTCTGACCATGTGACTTTCTGTATGTGCAACCTTCAATGTGCTCCTGAGGGCCAGCTCCACACTCCAGGGGTCTGTGTGCAAATTAGGAGACAGCACCCCGTTTAGGCAGTTAAATAAGAGAACTCCTCTGGTGGGCGGCAGCACCTCAGGGTTCCCACCTTGGCACATTGTGCGCTGCTGATGTCTGCCCCCCATTCACATCTATACATCTCAGCTCCTCCTCCCCAGAGTGGGACAGTGTCTGCAAAACAGGGGAGTCCAATGCAGGAAATAGACAAAGAGGAAAGCCGAGGATGTGGAAGTAATTCAGGGTCTGAAGGTGCAACCTACCCTAGAAAAGACAGAGATTCTCTGCCACATTTGAGAGGGCGGGGATCAGTTTCTATTGAAATCTTAAAGGAAGGAGGTAGAGGACAAAGGGTTCCCAGTGACTAAATCCTGGGTTACATCATCATCGTATTGATACAGATGCTGACCAGCTCTCAGCACTTCCTCGTCGTTGCAGAGTGAAGGCCAGGAGCTCTGGGGTTACTAGTTGGTTACTAGCTGGTTACTCTTCCAGTTACTAGTTGGTTACAGCATGTACACAGCTCTGTGTTGGGATAACTGCTCTCCAGTTTCTTCATCTGTAGAATCAGGTACATGGAGTACCTTCCCACAGAGGCATTATAAGGGGGAAATGAAAGAATGTGTGTGAAGATGTTTTGTGGCTCCCATACCATGATAAGGCTTCTTCTTGTTGGATGAGAAAATGTCACTTTTGATGACCCTTGGCTTTGTTACAGGGTCCGTCTGAGCCTCTTGCTCAGGTTTTTAGGGGCCTCACTGTCAGCTTAGGAATTGGGGTTCCACTGTCAGCCCAAAAATGGGGCCAGGAAAAGAAGCCTTGTGTCCCTGCAGAACAACTTTAGGTTAGACTTAAGGAAGAACTGTCTCACGTCACAGCAGTAAATGAGAAAATGGACTTTCTTTCTGGGAGTGAGGGGGAGGGTGTTTCGAACAGGAGTGGCACCGTCATCTGCTTAGGAAAGTGATTTAGACGTATGTTTGGATTTACTCCGGGGACACTCTGAACTGTAGAGATAAGAGTCATACTTATGAACCCCTTCTAGGCTCCTCTCCAGGCTCCAGAGGTTAATGTTCCCATTTAAATGGAAATTGAGTGCAAAATTATTAGCAACTATTCAAAAAGAACCAAATTACAGGGGCTGTTCTTTGTACGGTACACACAGAGCTGCCGCGGATGTTCTGCACCTTAAATACTAAGGTGAGTCCCACTGAAGGTCACTCCTCCGCCCGCTAAGGAGCTGAGCCCCAGGAAGGATTTCCTTCGGATCACAGGCTCTGGGCAGCAGAAACTTCCCTGCAGGCATCAGATCCCAATGGGCTGAGATGAAAGGTCAAGTGCAGACTTTCCTAAAACATCTGCAGAATGTGGGTCACACCCATTGGCACCTCCCAAGGTACTGCCTGACATGTCAATCCTCATTATTCAGTCATTATTTGCTAAATATATGTGTAATCCCCAAATCAATGCTCATGGCATTTCACAGTCATTCACGGGCAAGCACAGAGCAGTGAACAATCTGAGCTACCTCTGCACACGGGTCCTGCTGAGACTGAACGAGGCTGCTCTGCTGTAAACAATCATCCTTTCTATGTTCTGTATTTTTGTTCTTGTGTGTGTGTGTGATTTCACTCTTTAAAGCGGCAGGAGGCCTAGTGCTGAAGTGCTATCTAAGGTTCCTATGTGCAAGAAGACTGAGTGGGCCTTCTAGAGAAAGTCAGTGTGTTAGATGAGCTTCATTCAGGCATAAGTTACAGTGCCGCTGGCCCTGAGTTCAATGTTATGAATCAACAACATATATAAATAAGATGCCTTTAGACAGAAACACATATAAAACAAGGGTATATATTGAATGGTTGACAACAATGTTATGACCAGAGGTTGGGATGAACCTAACCTTGTATTTCCCTTAGGAGCAATAGTTCATTTTTTGATAATTCAGCATTCATGGAGACTTTATAGAATACAGCTCCTGCAAAGACTGAGAATCGACTGTAGTAGGTACCCATCAGTAGTGACTATAACTCCACAGGGCTTTTTCTGGGCTCACACTATTCTTAATAAAAGGTAAACCCTTGCCAGTGGGTTTAAAATATCTCCCCACCCATTAAACTGCCTTGCTTCTCAGCCCACTTTTTTCATGTTCAGATCTGCATAGCCCATTATACAATATATGCCCCAACAGGTCCACAGTGGTTATCTTGAAGGCCTTGGCCATGCATCGGTGTTGGGGGTTAGGGTGAGGGTGTTTGAGGAACTGGTGAGGAAGTGGTTCCCTGATTGACAGCTAAAGTCCTCTCATCTGAGGCTACAGGGGCCTCTCCAAAACCAAAAGTGTGGTCACAACATCAAACTGCAGGAATGAAAAGTTCAAAACCCCGGGAAGAATAGGGTCAACAAAACTAAAAGTACTGGAGGGTAAAGTCCAGTTCTCAGTGGGCAGGGCCCAGAGCCTGTGGGAATAAGGGCAAAAGCTGGGGAGTGGCCTGCAAGTAGCGAGGACTGGGGGAGGGCCAACACCTGCCAGATATAAGTTACAGTGAGCCCTGCGTGGAGGGCTGGCAGGGGGGAAGCCCCCTGAAGGGTGGGGAGGACAGAAGTTGATTTCACAATAAAAGTAATGTGCTTGTATAAATGCCATTGGAGAAGGACTGCTGTGGATCAGGCAACCCCGAGTTTTAGAGGAGAATCTGAGCTTGCAGTGGGGAGCAGCAGAGAAGGAGAAAAATAGTGCCAGCACTCAACCTCCCTGAGCAATTTGTTCCAGCCCCAAACGCATGCACCCCCATCACTAAAGCAAGAGCCCCATGATATTTGGACACATCTTCTGTAAAAGGCAATTTAGCAACTGTTACAGTCTGTAGATCAAGCTTAATCTTTAGGGTCTCACCCTGTACCTCCAAGTGGTTTATCAGAGCATTCTTAATGAGGTCATGAGAACTTCTCTCGACCTTACTACATTCTTGGTGATGTTATCATACTCTTTAGAGATTATGGTCCAGGAAATAACCCAGCTGGTGTGGCTCTTTTGAAGTCTGGCAGTGGGTCCCACAGAGAAGAGCCTGGGTTGCTCCTCTAAAAGCCCAGTCTATATTGTCATCTAGATTCAACCATATACACTGCATTGTCAAGCTGAGTGCCAGCTGCTAACTCCATCTGCTAACCCCTGGGGCTGGTCCAGCCCAAGCTCTCTTCAGGGTGTGTATACATCAGAGCGTGACTTAAGGCCTAAGAAGTTGTCGTGTGAGTATCTTAGTCAATGCACCCTTTCCATTCAAGGACAATCATTATCTAGGTGACTCTTCAGTGGCTTACCAGCTAATCAGAACTGCCAGAACTGGGGCCTAGGATTCAGCTCCTATAAAGAGCTGGGTGGCTGGCAGTGTGTTGTCCAAACGCCCTCCTGACTGGTCTGCCCTGCAGGAACGTCTGCTCCTCCAACCCCAGAGGCTGGTCCAGCCCAGACTCTGCAAGGCAGCCCTGCACAGGAGTCACTTGGGACACCTCCTGATGAGCACTGCTTACCTATCAGCTGGGACTGGAACTGGCTTTTTGGGATAATAGCTTCCACACAATGTTCCAAGAACCAGAAAGCTAATTAGAAGCATAAATTTGTGTGAATGTTTTTTGTGGGTTTTTTTTTTTAAGAAAAAAAAGTACTTCACAACCATTTCTACTAAAATCTATTAGAGGTAAAATCAGGAGTGAGGATCCTTGGAGAGAGTTCAGAAAACTCAGTTTGTGATGGACCTCTGGGTAGAGTAGGGAGTGGCATGCTCTGTCTTCCCTCTTTCCCATTCTCTGTTCCTTCTCCCTCCTCCTCCTCATTCTTCTTCCTCCCTCGCCCTGCTCCCCCCCTCCCCCCCCGTTTGACAGAATTAAAATGTACAGTGATAAGGCACTCCGCTGGCTGCCTGGCCGCCATGACTTCTCTCCCTCACTTGCAGATCACAAAGCTGTACCTGCCTCCTAAAAACCCTGCTGCTATCCTCTCCAACTCAGGAAAATCCTACTGTTCCAGCCTCCATCTTTCACTTTAAAACATTCTTGTTTTTATGCAATTTCACAGTTTCTGCCCAACTTCCTGGATTTACCACCTCCTCCCAGATTTTTTGGCTTCATGGCTCTGCTGGGTGATCTTGGATCTGATTTCCGTTTCTTTCCAGTTGGGACTTCTTGGGTCCTGGCTGGACAAGACTGGTGGCAGTGCAGGCATCAAGAAGATATGCGGTGGCCTCGGGGAAAGCCCAGATGTAAAGGTGCCCTGCAAGGCTGGATGGGCACAAGACCAGGGATTGGGCTGGGAGAGGAAGGTTAACAGATTCACGTGTCAGGCCCTGGGTTAATGTTGTTTTAGGCTGAAGAAGGGTAAGAAGAGGGGGAGAAAGAAAACCAGCTGAGGTGGGCTGGAGAAACAATTTGGGATTCAGGTGTCATAGGCCGCTGTGGGGAGAGAGACAATGAGGGAGAAAGAGACTCTGAGAAATCACTGTGGGTTTTGAAATGGATCCCTCCTAACATTCTTAAGGAGATCTAAGCAAAGATTAAATTATTATTCTTCTCTAAATGCAACTCCATACAGAAATTAAGCAACATGGGATTATAGCTTTTTCTCAGGGTATATCAGGACAGAGTCAAAACCCCTTAACATGGCTAAACAGGTCCTAAGCAGTCTTAACCCTCCCATCATCTGTCACCACTGTTCCAGTCGGAGTTTACATCCAGCCAGATGGAACTTACTTCAGACCCTTTAACAGGCCAGGTTTTTTCTCCCTGTAACTGAAACCATCTCCCTGGCTGATTCCTACCCAAGGTTTTAGCTTAGATGCCACTGCTTTCCAACTCCCCAAACCGGAACTCCATGCCTTTCCTCTGTCTCCCATAGCACCTCGAACCCCTCCAACACAGTTTTTCTCAGACATCATACTTGTGGATTAACTGTCTCCTCTGATTATAAACACCATGAAGGCAGAGTTTGCCCGTTTTACTCACCATGCAATCCTTTGTGATTAGCAGTGTCTGATACACAATAAATGCTCGATAAATAGAAACTTAATGAATGACTCTCATGCAGAAGCTTCCACCAAGATACTGTGCTGACTCCTGACTTTCTACAGTTCCCCACCCCGGTTGCCATTAATGTCTCTCTACCTGACAGTTTCTAGCCTCTGGAGTTTAGAGCTCACCCACCTCCTTCTGCTGGATAACAGGATTGGGAACATCCCTGGCTCCTGTCACCCCAAGTGCTCCATCAGCACAAGCAGCCGCGGGGGGGATGGAGAGCTGCATGGTGCAGTGGCCTCCAAAGGCAGGACTCCCACCAGCCAGGTGTTCACATCTCCAGAGCTGCCTCTGCCCACCTAGGTCAGAAACTAACTGAAAAGAGAGTTAGGATTTCCTTACTCCGGCTGGACCTTTCTCCAGTTCCCTCATGTCCTTACTGTCCCTAGGTGAGGACTCACTCATTCATTCATCTCAATAAACAAACATGTATTGAGCACTTAGTGCATGCCAGGCCCTTTGTCTTGAGTAATGTGCAGTCTAATAGGGAAGGCAATCAATTAAAGACACAATTAGAAAACATGTGGAAAGTCGGGGTTCCAGAGGAAGAAGCCAATCCAGCCCAAGGACTTTCCTCCAGCTCCCCGAGACTTCCGGGTGACCCTATTTTAGTCTCTCCCAGTTGAGCCTTCTCTCTCCTCTCATCTCCTTTTCAGTGATTCCTTTCTCCTTCTCCCCCAGACACCTGGCCCCCCCTGCTCACTAGGCCACTTCCTGTATCTCCTCTAAAAAGTGAGAGCTCCAAACATATGAACGTCCCCCTGAGAGGCATTGCCTTCAGTCTCCACTCCTCAGTGTTCTAGTCATCGCTGCTCTCAAATGAGTGACTCCATTGAGCTCGGATTTAAGGGGCTGCCATCCTGTCACTCTGGGTCTTCTATTTGTATGCCGGACCTAACACCTCTCTATACAGCAGAGCTTTTCTCTAATCTTGACTTCAACTGAACCTTGGGGAAAGAAAGGAGATATCAAGGCTCATATGGGAGAGCTCTCAGGCAAGACCCTAGAGAAGGAGTTTGCAGCATGGACTCTGAGGTCAGCTGCTAAGGTTCAAATCCCAGCTGTACTACTGACTGGCTAACCATCCGCTCAGCTATTTATTCTCTTCAAGCCTGGGTTTTTTTCCCTGTGATACAGGGATAATAATAGCTCATGCTTCCTGGTGTTTCTATGAGGATTAATTCAGATAATGTATGCAAAGCCCTCCATACAGTGCCTGACACATCACTAAATGTCAGCTCTATTTTTGGAAACCTGTTTCAGGTATTGGCCAGCACAGTCTCCAAGCAAGACTCTGTAGGAGCCACACCTTGCTGGGAGCGCCAAGAAGAAGGTGCTTTTTAAAGATGACATTGATGAATTAAGTTCCACTCTTGGACTCCATGCATTGCCTTCCTCCTTTGATTTCTCCAAACTGAATCTTAGGCAGCCACCCAGCATTTTGCATCAAACAGCTCGAGGAAAGACACACTTTGGGAAGTCTGCTATTCCAGCCTGGCATCCTGGGGCCAAAGGCAAAGACCAACCAGAATGACCAGCGACCCTGTCATCTCTGTCTGGAGACACAGAGAGGAAAGACCCCGGACATTGTCACTGCAACCCTCATGTCCTCCCATCAGTCCCACCAGGAACTTGTGTTTTCTGCTTATGACTTGGACCTGGAGGTCCCACTTGTCCGTGACCCCAGTTTTGCCACCTTGAAGATGTGGTCACTGCATCACCCCCCACCGGCAGCAGCCTTGAATGAAATGAAAACTGCTTTCCCACGGAGGTGCAGTGGACCCCTCACACAGAGAGTGGAGTGGGAGCTCTCATGTTTTCTCACTGCCCTCACCTTCTGAACACACTTCTTACATTTGAGGAGTATCCCACTCTATGGTCCTGCCTCCCAAAGGTAGTAACAAAAGCAGTCACCCCCTCCCCCAGCCTACTCTGAGCTAAGACACAAGCAGGTGACTAAGAGGCAGCAGCAGTGGCCAAAGTCACATTCCTAAGCCAGATGTGGCATTGACACTGAAGACAGCAGTGATGGCGATGATGGGTTCCTGGCAGTGATGCACACTGTCCCATGCAATTGGGAGCAGCAGCGGTAACAGCAGTTTTCTCATTAGGCCAGTTCTGCAACACATAATGAACATTACTCTGGATGCAGAGCCCAAGCCTGGTTCTCCAGGCTCCACTGATTCTGTGAGACACCCAACACCCTTTACCAAAGCTCTCCTTCTTGATCAGCCAGAATCAGCTTCTATTGATTATAACTAAGAACCCTCATTCTTACAGGTGAGAATCACAGGGACACATGGTGACAATTTTTTTTAATTTTAATTTTATTTTTTAATATATTCTTATTTATTTCATAAAGGAAGGGAGAGGGAGAGAGATAGAAACATCAATGATGAGGGAGTCATTAATCAGCTGCTTTCTGCACACCCGCTACTGGGAACCGAGCCCACAACCCGGGCATATGCCCTTGACCAGAATCAACCTGGGATCCTTCAGTCTGAAGGCCAACGCTCTATCCACTGAGCCAAACCAGCCAGGGCATGGTGACAATTTAAAAGTTTAGTCCTACTGACATCTCCCTTGCTTAATAAATCTGCTCAATTCCTTTAAATTCCCTGTGCCCCTGGTTCTGGCCTTTCTCCCCACCCCACCCCCCCAAAAACACCACACACACACACACACACACACACACACACACACACACAACAACAACAACAACAACAAAAAAAAAACAAACAAAAAAAAAAACCCTCAGACTCCACTGGTTCTTAGGATCACTGAGCAGACTGACCCTGCACTGCAGTCTGAGAAGGAATGAGCATCACCTGAGCATTCGTCAAATCAGCTTCTCCAGGGCAGTGGTCCAGGCTGTCTCTGTTGGGGTGATTGTAAGCAGGCTCCAGGGGCCACAGCTGGAGGCTGAGACCAAACGCCTTCCACAGGCAGCTGATCCACAGCAAGTACAGGGGCCAAGTTCTCACCTGGGTCCAGAGCTGAGGGCTGGAGATGTCAGACCACGGCAGGCAGGGAGAGTGATTGGAAAGGCTGAGGAGCTAGGGCTAACTCGTGAGACATGTGAGATCCTGTGGCTGCAACCCCTTCTGTCCAGAGCTCGGGAGCAGCACCACTTTAAGCCCCTAAAGCCCCTCTGGCAAGGCGCCTCGTTGGGCACAAATTAACCTTCCCAGACTCCTGGGCAGCTGCAGAAGGAAGGCATGGAAGCCCCTGGGGACCATGCTGGGACTTGTCCACAAGCTCCCTGCTATGGGCCTTCCTGTTCCCCAAAGACCCCCCCTGAACAGGCCAATTGAGCAGGAGACAGCTGGCCTCCAGGCTCAGGGCAGAGGGGCCATGAAGACACAGGGAGGCTGGAATGTGAGCTGGATTTTGGAGCCTGAACTATCTCTCCTGGCAACTGGCGGGCTAATGTATGAAAAGAACCAAAGCCAAGGCAAGAGAAAGAGAGGCTCCCCACCCCCGATGGCAAAGCCCAGCTGTGCATCCTCTGGGTCCACTCTCCTGCGGAGAGGAGCCAACACAGGTCCTTTTCTGCTCAAGCTAGTCTGAGGTGGCTTCTGTCACGCTCAACTGAAACAAGCTAGAGCGTCACAGGTTCCTAAGTCGGCGTCTCATACATGTTGCATGTTCCCTATATGCTCACCACGGATGTGAGTGACGGCCAGCCATCATTTCATGGAGGTGAGCTGTTGTGCTCTTTCTGGCTAGAGAGTTCATGCTTACTTACGAGCACCTCACAGCAGAGCCCACACAATCCAGACATCTATGAAAGTGTCAGCCGAAAGGCAGCCTCTTGGAGAAGAGTCAGCACACGTCAGCAGAGACTTCAGTCTTTAATGCCACGTGGAGTCAGTGAGGGAGAGATCCAAGCCTCTTCTCCCCTCTGGCTTTGACCCTGGGAACCTCGATGGTCAGGCCTATCAAAGAAGCGGCAGGCACCGACTGACTGCCCCTACTAGTAGTCTAGCGCTGCAAGAGTCAATAAAGTGGGGCCCAGTGTCCCATTTTCCTGGCCCCTCACCTTGAACCCTCCATGTTCAGGGCTCAGCTCCCAGCTCGCGCCACACTCCACATTCTTTCCTTGGGATGCTGGTGCAGAGCTCCAGGCCTTAGCCCAGCAACAACTATGGCTTTGTTACTCTGGAGCATGGAAAATTCTCTCCCGGACAGCCTAATTCATTTGACTCTTAAGACAAGACCCCACAGTGCTGTGTCCTCCACTGTGGTCTTTGACAAGCCCCTGGAGGGTCTCCCCTGACTCACGGGGTCAGAAGGGAGGTCATCCAGTCCAACCTCCCACCCAGAATCCACCCTTTGCAACCACGACAGCTTCCAGACTAGAGATGGAATCACTTCCCTAGAGGCAGCTGTCCCACTGGCTTTCAATTGCTAGAAAGTCCTTTCTCATATTGAGCTAAAATTGGCCTCCCTTCTACCCCATTTCTTTCCTCTGTTATCATGGCTGTAGTGCACTCTCATTTGTACAGGACTGCTTTGAAGTTATTTGAAAGCAGATCATCTTGTTCTTAAAAACTAATTCTCCAGATAAACAACCCATTTCCTCTGCTATATTTTATGGTTTCAGACCCATAGCCGTTCTGTTATTCTTGCCTGGATACTTTCCAGTTTATAAACATTGGGCTCACATCGTAGCATCAGAACCAAGACCTGCTCCATGGGAGGTGCTAAAAAATAGCAACTACGATATTTGGGCCCCTCTCCTTGCCCCTCACTGGGGCTCTAGAACTTCAATAGTTCGCGAGGCAGCTGCCTCCAAATATCCTTTTTTCTTTCTTTTTCTTAACAGAAATCTTTTTTGGGGGGAGGGGGCGGGTCTGGACACAGTGTAACCCTAGAAATATATTTCAGTTCCAATTATCCATTGGTGTCACCATGAAACTAATTTCTAAACAAAGAGATATAAACAGAAAAGTGTGCGAAACTTCCTGGAAGCTTTCCTAAGAGTGAGAGGGCGACCCTCCTTTCCGCCTTTTCCGCCATCTTGCTTCTGAAACACGGGTGTGATGCCTGGACTCCAGCATCATCTCGGGCCATGAGGATGAGGCCCTCACACTGAGAATTGGATGGAAGGACCCGGCACCACTGCTGTGGAGCTGTCACACTAACTCGCATTGCCTGACTCTAGACTTACATTATGCAAAAAATAATAGTAATAAGCTTCTCTCTTGCTTAATAATAAACTTCTTTCTTGTTAAGTATTTGATGGCTCTCTTAAATATACATTCAGACTTTACCCTAAATTTACCACCCTACAGCCACTATAATGGGTTATATTTACCCCAAGGGACCTCTCAACTAGATAATTCTGACAACAGGGCATTTCAACTCTCATAATTAATTCTTTTATTTTTATTTCCTTTTTTAACACTTAAAATTTGCTGAACACTCAGCTGAAAGAGATCATAACAAGGGAAACCTGAACCCTGATGTTTCTGTTTCCTAGAGCTGCTGTAACAAGTTACTGCAAGCTTTGTGGCCAACAACAGAATGTATTCTCCCCTAGTTCTGGAGGCCATGAGCCTGAATCAGTGTCACGGGGATGAAACCAAGGTGTCGCTGGGACCTGGCTCCTTCCACAGGTTCTAGGGGAGAATCTGCTCCCGTCTCCATCTGCTTCTGGTGGTTGCCAGCATCCCTCAGCCATGGCCTGCTCCCTCCATCTCCACCTCTGTGGGCACTGCACCTTCTCCTCTTCCATGTCAAATCTCCCTCTGCCTTTCTCTTACAAAGGCACAGTATATATGATTGCATTTAGGGTTCACCAAGATAAACAAGATAAGCTCTTCACCTCAAAATCCTTAATCACTTATGCAAAGTCTTTTTTCACCACAGCAAGTAACTTTCAGATCCAGGGATTAGGACGAAAATCATTGAGGGTTCCAACGATTAGGACTGTAATCTTTGAGGGGTTCCAGGTATTATGATTGAACTCTTTTGGGGGTCCCAGGGATTAGAAATAGAATCTTTTGGAGGTTCCTGGGATTAGGGCTGGAATATTTGGGGGTTTCATGAGTTAGGACTAGAATCTTTTGGGGGTTCCAAGGATTAGGACTAAAATCTTTTGGGGTTCCAAGGATTAGGACTAGAATATTTTGAGGTTCTAGGGATTAAGGCTGGATTATTTGGGGGTTTCGTGGGATAGGGCTGGAATCTCTTGGAATTCCAGGGGTTAGGACTAGATTATTTTGGAGTTCCAAGGATTAGGGTTGTAATCTTTTGGAGGTTCCAGGGAATAGGACTGGAATATTTTTTTGGGGGGGGGACATTATTCTAAGCTTCCACCGCTGGATATTAAATATGACTCCTCTCAGAATTTAAGACTTAAGACCACAGCTATGTTCCCTGCCTCGCTATTGGCCAGCTGCCATGCAGCAGGTACAAGCTTACCGCCTGCACAGAGTGTCAGAGCACCTCTCCCATAGCAGCGTGTAGGTTCCCAACTCCTCCAGGCAGAAGACAGAAATCTTTCCCCCGTGCTTGCCTCTGCCGCCTGCCTCCTCACCCCACGGCTAGGTCAAAAGCCCACCTGCCCTGTCATTGCACCAGAATTGGCCTCTTCCTTGTGTGATTGACCGTGGGATCACCCAAGGGATGTGACGCAGTCCGAAGGCTCTGAAGGTAACACATCGCCTCAGAACACAGGGCTGAGTCACCTAGTCATTTATTCGAAGAAAGGCAAGCCCAGACTGTTAGTGGAATCATGTAAGTTTCAGCTGCAGTCTCATTATCTGTCCGGTATTTAACCTCTTGGTTTCCTCACTTGGGAAATGAAGACAGAAAGGATAATAATACTCACCTGACAGGCTTATTGTGAGAATTTTGAAAAGCTGTGTGTGAAGCAGGTAGCACCATGCATGGCTCCCAGGAGAAGCTCAAAAAATGGAGTCTATGCCTCATCCATTCAGTTTTCCCTCCAAGAGCTGACTCAACATCCTACTAATATTGGAGGTGCGGTCATGACCCAGACAGTCTTGCCCTAAGGGAGCTCACAGCCCAGGTCTGGTGCCCACAAAAGACACCACTGCAGATTGAACAAGGCAGTGGGGAGGAACTCATTTCTCCGAGACTCCTGGCTAGCCACTTTCTCACACAGGGCAGCACAAAAGCCCTTGAAGCAAGGGTGGGGAACATCCGCCCGTGGGCCGTGTAAGGCCTAAGAAATCATTTAGTCTAGCCCTCCCACGGCATTAGTGGTGAGTTAATTACATGTTTGACCAAATACAGCAGGCTAATTTTTAAGTTGATAATTTTGTATGGCCTGCGAAGGATGTTATAAATATTCAATGGCCCTCGGCAGAAAAAGGGTCCCCCCCTGCTTTAGAGAGAAGAGGCCCGGGACAGGGCCACAGTGCAGCAGGATGGCCTGGAGCTGCCGGAAGCTCCGCTCCTGAAAGTGGATGCGGACTCCGAGACACTCCCAACCTGCACAGCCCACCGCGCCTGGCACGGGCCCTCTGCTCATTGCTCACCCGGGGAAAACAGGCTCAGCTCAGAATTTTTCGTTAAATGCTAAAAATTTGAGGTGTCAACATAACAAATGTCCAAACCTGTAAGAATTTTTATGAGTTTATCTGAGCCAAACTGACAACTACCGGGAAGCAAAATCTCAGTGGATTGAGAAAATGCTTGGGAAAATGGCAGTTTTGCACCTTATTTTCTAAACTGGAATCAAAGGAGACTTAAGGGGTGACACGACATCCTTTGGTGATAGATTCGGGAGGCAGGAGAAAGCAAAGCAGGGAAATCTCTGAGACTGGATAAAGTATAATGAAGAAACAAATACTTCTTTTACATTGTTTTACGTTGGTGGGGATAGGGTAGTTAGCAATTAACACAGCACGTGGAGATGGGATGTGGGAACAAGATAGCAGTGAGGTTGCTCCATAGTCTCGTGCTCTCGTGGGAGATTGTACCCTGAGTAGTCTGGAAAGGGCAGATTTCTCTGATATTCCAAACGTATGTCATCATAGATGCAAAAGGACAGTAGACAGGGCTCAGTTAAGGTAAAGACTGACCTGTGTCAAGGAAGACTCCGGCCTAGGACTGGCTTTTAGTTGGGGAATTTTAATTCGGACCATCTTATGTGGTTACTTTAGGTCTCTGAGTTTGTAAAGCCTACCACGCAACCTCCCCCCGCCCCAAGCTTGTCAGGTTTAGTATGTGGCCCCTTTTTTGTCCACAGCAGTAAATTAATTAAGATATAATTTGAACAACATCAGCCTTCCCTCGTCAACAGTTCCTAAGACAGGCTGGACAGCATTAATTGTTGCAATTAATTAAGCATTAAACTAATAATGGGTACAGCTGCTAACAATTAACAACTAATTATGTCAAGCACTTTAATCATATCACAAAAGAAATGGAAATCGGAGGGAAGGGAGCGGGAGAAAGGAGAGAAAGCAGTTACCTTGTAAGCAAATGAGATGCAGTGAGCTCCAAAAGCAGCTGCATCCTGCTGCAGAAATGACAGGAAGTGCTGATCCCAGCGCTGTCCCTGGGAGCTAAGCTGCTCGGGAGCCACAGGAGTCTGAGTTTGAAGAGAGGAGACTTGAATTCAATTGACCAGAACAGTGAGCAGAGCCAACACATGCCAAAGTGCAGTCTCGGTACTTGGCATTCATCAACCCATGTAATCCTCACAATACTTCATGGTCGTCGCTACTATTATTCCCATTTTTTGGCTGAAGAAACTGAGGACAAAGAGGTTAAGTGACTTGCCCATGTATTGGGGCCTCTGTTCACACTGAGGCACACTACCTTTAGTGGACACCCCAAACAAATAAACCTCACTAAGTTGCTAAACTCTTAATCAAACTCAAATAGCAATGTTTTATTGAACCATGCACTCCACCAATTAATTTTAAGAGAAAAGAAAAAGCACCTTCTGAGCAATTCAAACTGGAACTGAGCATTTTCTGAAATGATCAAGCTCACGGAAATCCATAAATTCAAATTATTCCCAATCCAATCTGTATTTTATTTTGCTCCTAAATATAAGGACCCCCACCCCCCACCCCCTTCTCCATGGGAACCTGTTATCCTGCTGGGATCTGGCAAGCAGCTCCAGGGACCACTCCTACCCCTCTCGACCTCCCAGATCCTCTTCCCCTCACACTTTGCAGTAAACATCATTGTTTGGTTTTTACTCAGGGCTTTTGTTTTCCAACAAGCTTCTATCATTTCAGGAAATAGAAGAATCAGGCTAAACTAGCCACACATCCACATACAAACGTGCCTGCCCACACATAGGCTCACAGGCCTCCATGATATACTAAGGAGGAGAGGGTTGACGCAAGAAGGATCAAGACTGCTTGTCCTTACTTAAAGCCAAGAGAGATAAAGTGTCTTTTGTGCTGTCCCAACTGCCTGGCAGATGAAGTCAGGACAGAAAACTTACGCACCACGCTCCACATCAGTACTTCTCAAATTCGATTACCCAGAGGTTCACCTGGAGAACTCATTGGAACACAGATTCTGGGCCTCTCCACAGGAGATTCCGATTCAGTAGGTTTGGGCAGAACCCAAGAAATTGCATCTCTACGTTCCAGATGCCCATACATCTTTGAGAGCCACTGCTCTACCCTACCCCATTTCTGGCCACTTGTCCTTGTCCCAAGCCAGCAGATCTCATCAAGGCCATTAATTGTCCCCAGGGTGAGCTCCTTTGCCCAGTCTGGCCCAGTGACCACAAGTGTTTGTGTTGCTCTCATTGATTTAGAAGTTTAAGTTGTTGTACTTGGTCATCCTGGACTAGGACTGTTTTTAAACAGAATCCAGAAAAAGGGGCCAAAGAGGCCCCCTGTCCCCACTCACTTTGCCGGCCTCCTGCCGGGCCTCACTTAGAGTGGGAGGAGTCAGTTCTCTGCTTGCTAGGAGTGAAAAAGAAACTTTGCCACATTAGAGCAGTCTTAGGACTCCTAAGTCCACAGGTGCCCTGCCTGCTCGGGTCCTTCGAGGACTCCTGAGGCATCTGAGACCTGTCCTCTCTCCTAAGGCAGGACTTCAGGTCCACTATCGACCCACAGGGCCCGCTCTGGGATCAGCCCATCACTTTCTGGAGCTGGGACTCGGGGTACCAGAGCCCTGAGACTAAAACCAGAACTGCAGGGCCACCTTGGAGCCAGCAACAGTCTGCCCAGAACAGAGTAGGGATGGGGAGGGAGAAGGTGGAGTGTGTCATCCTGCAGGGGGAGCCTTTGTGCTGGCTGCTTTCAGGCTGCCCTTTGGGGTATGAAGGACGATCTGACCAGAAACACTCACGGAGTCCAGATGAAATCACCAGGCTTCTGCACACCCAGGTCGCCTCCATTTAGAATTTGCACCCTCTCCCATGAAGGGGCTCAGGACTCCAGTCTTGATATGATAAAGCGAAGTTTCTGACAAAACTCAGGCATTGGACATTGGGGACTTCATGTCAGCCTTTGCTAAGGCTATTTAAAAACACATAGAGATGGCTTCATACACTGTTGGTAAAGGTGGAAAATGTTCCCTTCTTTCTGAAAGGAGATGTGACAATGAGCAGAGGGCCCGTGCCAGGCGCAGTGGGCTGTTCAGGTTGGGAGTGTCTCGGAGTCCGCATCCACTTTCAGGAGCGGAGCTTCCGGCAGCTCCAGGCTCACTGCAGCTTTATTCACAGTAGCAAACAATGTAAACAACTTAAATACACAAATAAAAACAGGAGTTTGGTTAAATGAACCAGAGAAAATACATTCACCAAAATATTTTGTAAGTAATAAAAATAATGTTGTAGAATAATTCTAATAGACAAGAGAAAATGTTTAAAATAATACCAAATTGTAAGATGTAGTCTGTGAAACAGTATATATAGAATGTCATTTTTTTTAAAACTGCATGTGACTGTGTGTGTGTGTGTGTGTGTGTGTGTGTGTGTGTGTGTGTGATGCCTCTGGAGGGGAAACACCACCACAGAGGTGAGCAGTGTTTATCTTGATGAGCATACCGGAAATTCTGTGTTTTCTTTCATGCTCCACCATGTTTTTCAGACTCCACTGATCAGACAATGGAGTCTGAAAAAGATCAGAGAATAAATAAAATAATTACTAGCAATATAATTTCAGGTGTCCTGAGTGGGCCATGGTAAGTATTCTGGGGCAGAATCTTCTCACTATTTCTGAAATCTGTCTCTATATAATAACTTAGAAGGGTAACTGTGAACACAAAGATGAGTGTTTTAAAGCTCCGCACGCACATGCAGACAGGCAATGTGCGAGTGGAAGTATAAGGAAAACATCTTCGTTCAGAATGTACATATTCATGGGTCCCTACATCCCTTCCAGTCTTCATTCAGGCAACAAAGATTTTTTTCTCCATAACGTCTCCTAGCAGCCAAACACAGGCACTGTTAGTGAATATTAATTGACTTAACATCTTGTGGTGATGAAACTGTGCACATTTCCCTGTCTCATTTGGTTGCTAGGGAACCATGTGAGACAGCTATGGAGCCCCGGGACCCAGCCCTGTTGAGTGTAGGGCAGGGTTAAACCACAAATCAGAAATGCTCCACGGGATTAATGGTGGATGCCAGCAACTACGCGTATGTATGTGGTCCTGTCAAATAAACAAGAAACAAATAAACATCACTGGGCAGCTTGGCAGTGGGCAGGCAAGCCGCTGGGAGGTGGGGGTAGACTCTCAGAAACTGCAGCCCCTTCCCGGGGATCTACTGGAGTCAGCCTTCCTTCTGGGCTCCTTTCTAAGCATTCTTCAAGGCCTGGAGTGGAACCATGTGGCAGGTGCTGGAGGCATCACCTTGGAAGGGAAAGGAGGGACTGTGCAGGTTGGTGTAATAACCCTGAAATTGTAGGCATCATTTTCTGTCATCCCAGTGCTCATATCAGATGCAAAGAAGCTGGTGAGTGTGCCTGGCCTGCCTGCAATTTTCCTTCAACACCTGACATTGGCTCTTCTTTCATCTTCCCTACCCCTTGTCTCTTCAGCCCAGCAACTGCTGGAGAACTCCGTTTTAGTGCTGGTCCCTGGTCTGGCCACCTAGTTCCCTTGTGCTGCACGAAGAGAAAGCTTCATTGCCCAGGTTTCTGGAAGACCACACTCATGGAGGCTCCCTCAGTCCCTAACTCTCCTACATCTTCTTCTTCCTCCAGTTTTCTCCCTGGAAGCCCTTACTTTACACCAAGTTTCCGGGCCATTCCCCCTTTCCTTCTGAATGGACAACCTCCCTACAGGATGACTCGGTCCTGCCCGGGAGCCTCCTGTGATGCGCCCACAGGTACAGCCAAGGCTTCTCTATTCTGTGTGTGGGTTTCCTCTGGGAGGGGTGGGCTCTGGTCTCAGCATCAGCAGCTTTGGCTGGGAAATAGGAAGGTGAGCTCTGACCCTTGAAAGTGAAAGAGGGTGAGGCTGGAGATACTGGGTGTTCTTATTTGGACTTCCTCTTGTTTTTCCTCAAGTACCTAAAATCAAATACAACTATGGAAAGTAATTTCTTTCCAAAAACTGCTCTACAGTCTATATAAATATATATTTATTTTAAATATGTCAATATAAAAAGTCATGTTCTTTCTTTTTATTTCCATCCATCTATTCATTTAATAAATTAATAGAGCACTTGCTCTATGCCCAGAATTTTTGTTGGGCCCTGTGTGGATTAAATGGTGAATTCAAACTGACGGTCCTGGTGTTATGTAGCTTATAATATTATGGGGAATAAAAAAAATCAAGATCAAACAACCTCACATATAAATATAAAATTATAGCTGTGGTAATGTGATAAATGGGGGCATATGGAGCTATGGGGGGAAGGGGCTGCTCACCTAAGCTTGGGGGCCAGGGAGGCCCTGAGGACATTGACTCTACATCTGGAGAGGGACCAACTGGGCGCTCACCACCTCCCTGACCTCACCATGTGAACTGCTGCCTCTTTCTTCTTCCTGGATGGAAGGGGGACTCTAGAATCTGCTAAATGGAAGACAAAAAATGAACTCACTTGTATTCTTTCTTTTTCTCCACTCTGAATTAGAAAATGTTGAATTATCACAAAGATTCCAAATGAAACTCCATGTCTTTAAACACTTAGACCACTTTTCATAGAATGGATGCTTGGTTAAGGTTTGTGTGAGCAGAGGGATGGTGCAAGGCTACAAGACTAGAGTAACCAACAAGTCAAATGACTCTGGTCAGGAGAGAAGAAGAGTAGAGAGACATCCTGAGAGATCCCAGAGTGAGAACACAGGGAGAGACACAGAGACAGGGAAAAAGACAAGAGGCTAATGCTGGTGGCCAACATGGTGGCCAGAGAGAAACATCCAAGGGGAACTTGGGGAACAGAATAGCTCTGTCTTCCCCCAGTTTCCACTAAAGGTCTTAGGTACACCCTGCACTTCCCAGACACTGTGAGGAAGAGTTGAGTCTACTTTAATGTTAGTTTAGAAAAATCAGAAGCTCCCCCAGCCACAGACGGATTACCTCAGACCTGGAAGGGATCCAAAGAGCTTATCCAGCCTTTCACCGGTAATCCCCTCACTGTTTCTCCAGCTAGATGGCTGGCTTCTGTTTGAACATGAAGTGACCGGGAAATCACCCTCGCTGGGGCAGCAGTTCTAACGCTGGGAAGTGTTTCCTCGTGCTGAGAATATGTCTGCCTGAAACGGCCATCCTCTGGCCATGGTCTTCACTAGGAAGCCACATAGCCTAGATTGGCTCCTGTCTTCATTCATTCATTCACTCTTCAGCTGCTCACTGGGAGCCTGCTCTGTGGTGTGCGGTGACCACTGTAAAGAAAGCAGCCTTGTGCTCAACAGTCCAGCATTTCCTGTGGGAGACAGGGAGCGCGTGGACAATTTCAATAGAGGTTAGAAACTGAGAGAAGGACCCATCCTTCTAGGGCAGTGGTCGGCAAACCGTGGCTCCCGAGCCACATGCGGCTCTTTGGCCCCTTGAGTGTGACTCTTCCACAAAATACCATGTGCAGGCGCGCATGTACAGTGCGATTGAAACTTCGTGGCCCATGCGCAGAAGCTGGTTTTCAGCCTGGACAAGTCTATTTTGAAGAAGTGGCATTAGAAGTGGGGGGGTGTCAGGGAGACGTGGCGCAGGCGGGCCCTGGGATAGGCGGTGCGGGGGATGCAGGCGTGATTCATGCACCAGTTGAGTGAGCCAGTCAGTCAGCAGTCTCATTGTGCAGTGGTTAGTGCTAGTCGCGTCTGCACATCTCGCGCGGGTGACAAAAGATAGATGAAACGTATATAAGAGACGAGTGTGGATGGGAGAGTTGGAAGGGTTCGACCTCAGATTGAGGACGTTTTTAGCAAAGGCCAGCTTAGGAGTCCCCTAATTAAGTTACTTACAATGTACCTACCTATATAGTTTATTTTTAAAAAATTTGGCTCTCAAAAGAAATTTCAATCGTTGTACTGTTGATATTTGGCTCTGTTGACTAACGAAAGCCACAGGTGGCTCTTTGGCCCCTTGAGTGTGGCTCTTCCTAAGCCTTAGGAGCACCCTAATTAAGTTAATAACAATGTACCTACCTATATAGTTTATGTTTAAAAAATTTGGCTCTCAAAAGAAATTTCAATCGTTGTACTGTTGATATTTGGCTCTGTTGACTAATGAGTTTGCCCACCACTGTTCTAGGCATTTTTAAGATTTCACTACAATGAAGTTAGCCAAATCTTTATAAAGGGATTTTTTTTTTAATGTGCAAGTTTTAATGTGTAGCCTTTTTATCCCAGGCCCAGATCTAGAGGGGACTTTGTAAATGTTAACAGAGGGTCTGGCAGGTTGAAATGAAGAACATCAGGTTTGTGGACAGATTCTGCCTTCCAGATCCAGCCACCCCACACACAGCTTGTAAGAGGCAATTCTTTGTATCTAAGAGAAACCTGGTTTATTAAGTCAGGAGATTAACTCTCCAAAAAGGAGTTGATAAGGAGTAAAAAACAGCTCCCCGGTCCTCTGGCCAAGTCAACAAAAACTGTCATCTCCTCGGTCTGTGTGACCTGAATTCCCTGGCCTCCCTGAGCCTCTGATTCTTACAACAAAGGCATCCCTCTAGGCTCCCCGAGGCAGAACATAGTAGTTGGGATTTCCCTATGCTGGAGACTCTTTGGGCTTTGAATTGGTTCTCTCCCAGGTCTACCTCAGGAATTTGGGGCACAAGTTTCTTGGGTGGCCAGGATGCAGAGCTGCGAGTCAGCAAAATGAGAGATGCCTAAACACTGAACTTGTGTAGACACAGGTCCACTAAATAAATACAAAGGGTTTCAAGCCTTCCGTTTGGAGTCTAGGACACCAAAATACAAACATTTCTGTTAATTACATTATTTATTTTGGCAATGAGAATTAAAGCACTCTGGGGTCAAAAGTGGTTTTTTGATATTGTTTTTCCTGTACCTTCTTACAAGCCATCTTAAACAGAGGAGTATCTGTCCTCTATTAGTATAAAAACAAACAAACATGGGAATATGAAACAGTGCAGCCACTTCAGAAAACAGTTTGGCAGCTCCTCACAATGATAAACATAGAGCTTTGACCCATCAATTACTCTCCTAGATATCTACCCAAGAGAAATGAAAACATATGCCCACACAAAAACTTGTACATGAGTGTCATAGCATCCTTATCCCTAGAGCAAGAACTCAACTATCCATTATCTGATGAATGGATAAAAAAAAATGTAGTCTATCTATCCAAACCATGACATATTCATGAACAAAAGGAATAAGAGGAAAGAACTGAAAAACCTGGTTAAAACTTGGGAACATATGCTAAGCAAAGAAGCTGGGCATAAAAGGTTACATATTGCATGATTTCATTTATGTGGAATGTCCACATATAGGAAATCTGGAAAGAAAGAAGGAAGATTATTGGTTGCCTCTTTCGGGGGCAGGATAAGTAGGGTGGCTATGGAGTAAGGGCTCATGGGGACAAATGTTCTTTCGGGGATGATAAAAATATTCTAAAATTGGATTATTGTAATGATTGTACAACTCTGTAAACTAAAAAAAAACAGACTTGTATATTTTTTAAAGTTAAATTTATGGTATGT
>NW_006297812.1:98458-101097 GCF_000327345.1 Myotis davidii | reverse complement strand
GCTCCCAGTGTGGTAGCACACTGACCACCAGGGGGCAGCTCCTGAATTGAGTGTCTGCATCCTGGTGGTCAGTGTGTGTCATAGCAACTAGTCGGCCAGGCATTCTCCCATTCGGTTATTACCCTTTTATTATATAGGATTATTTATTATTATTATTGTATTCTTGTCCATATAAACAACTGTAAACCTACTTTTGCTGCACCCTGTATATCAAGAAAACTGTAGTAAAAAGGAGGAGAGAAGAAGGAGGAGAAGAGGCAAATTTTAGAGCCACAGAGGATGGTTTCCTGGTGCGGAAAATAATATATACTCCAGTTCCCAGATGTTGCATGCTTCCTTGAACGAGTGTGTGAGTGTGTGTGTGTGTGTGTGTGTGTGTGTGTGTGCGCGCGCGCGCATGCGTGCACCTGCTGGGCTCAGTTGTGAACACTCTTAGGATACCAGACTGTTATTCTGGTGGTGACCAATAGCCATGCTTCCTATAATTACACCTTCTGTGAGTAGTATTCTTTGGGCTTGTCCTCTGGGAAGGCTCTCACTTGGAACCCTAAGCTACCATGAAAAGGAGATCCAACAACACATTGGAGAAGCCACATGGAAAGAGAAAGATGAGAGAGAATGTCCCAGCCAGCCCCTGCCAGTGTAGCCATCCCAGCTGAGGCAGAAGCCATGGAGTGAAGAAGCCGTCTTGGATGTTCCAGCCCCAGTGGCCACTCGTGGAACCAAAGGACCACCCCACTGAACCCACCAGGCTCAGGTGCAGAATTATGAAAAATAAAACAATGTTCTTATTTAAGTCACAAGTTTTGAAGTGCTTTGTTACACAGTAAGAATTGAAATTCCCTGAAAGACCTAATGACCTCCACCCTGGTTACTCACTGATTTGATAATGGACTTGACTCGGATGCCCTTGGAGTCTGAGATGAATCTAAGGAGAAACATGACTTTATTGGTCTATAACGGGGCATTTATCACTGTTGTTTAGGCAATTTCACACAATACTTATCTGATTGGCCTATTAGTTACTTCACATCACTGAGAACTGGCAGCACAGGGATTCTGTGCTTGCAATGAGAAGATTGATTATGGTTGTTATATTAATGGCTGGGAAAAATGAATTTCATCAGAAAACTTGTTTTGAAGCTACAAGGATGGCCTTGTATGTTTGCTCATGAAACAAGCTGCACACTGAGTGTGGATCCTACAAACCCCTGGGACCAAGATGCTGGAGCTGGCAACGCACCTGCAAAGATGGATCCAGGGCCACCAAGGGGCAGGAGCACTTCTAACGCCTTTCTCTAGAATCTTATCACTTTTCCCATTGACTGGACCATCTTAGCAAGCAACATGTTTTGAAAATAATTTCACTAAGGGATGGACATGAGGGAAAGACAACATGAGTTGGAATCTTTTAGAAGCACTCAGCTTTCCCATCAGGTCTGGGGCATCTGTACGTGCCCATGACTGCTGCAGCGCATAAGTCTGCTTTGAAACGTTAGCAGAATGCATGCTTTCCTATGCAATGAGACAGTTTGACAGCTAGGACTATGCCAAATAAAGGGTTTCATCAGGAGTCTATCTGAAGGGTTGGAATTTAGATGTTTATTTTAAAAGATAAATCTGGGAAGTTTGGGGCTAAAAACAATGATTTTTCTCTCCATAGTAGGCTCTCATCACTCAACTCCACTAATTGCCTCATTTTCCCAGTTTCTCAGCCCAAGTATAGTTTTGCACCTGAAGTACAGGTCTTGGTAGGAGGGAAGTCATCTCTGTGTTAAATAGCAGGCTTTTTACAAACTCCTGACAGCAGTCAGAGGAGCTGTGTGTGGCTGTTCATGTCCTCTGGACCCAGCGTCCCCATGGCCTCATTAGACTCACTGAGAGCTCCCCAGACCTTTACCACTGAAGAGAGAAAATGAGATTTGCCGGGTGGCTTTAGTAAGGGGCTGAGCTCTCACCATAGCACAGCACTAATGAAATTCACCTTCGGAGCCCTTTAATTGCTTGCAGTAGCATTTCACTTACAATCAATGTTCTCTGTCCCCACTGCAATTTTCTTGTTTTGAAAAATAATAGTGTGACACATGCTGCAATTAGAGGACCTAGGACTGGCCACACTCCTTAGCACCAGTGCATCGGCACCACCTGAAAATGCTCACCCACTAGAGGTAGACAAATGGAAAGGATGCAGGAGCTGAGAGGGAGTCTCTGTAATTGAGCTGCATAATCGTAGGAAACAGAGGAAGAGCTTCTACTAATAATGACACGGTAATTGGAGGTCACCCAAAGAGAGCCCTGCTACACTCAACATTCACATTAGCTTTGACAAAAACCATTGTAGATCTTTCTAAAAGACTAATGTGAGCAATGGTGAGGCTGTTTATCAGATTTATCTGGTACCAGCGGAATGTTCTTCCACCCCAGGGGAATTGGGCCAGCCTAAAGCACTTTTCTGGGAGAGAAAATATTTTTATTGGAGTCAGGGGGTAATTAATGCAAAGTTTAATTGCATACCAAAACAGACCCTGTGAACTTTAGAGCCACTTTTTAGGCACTTTCTCTTATACAAAGTATACTCAGGCGGTACTACCTATGGAGCAAGGAGCACTCTTTACCTGCCAACGGTGGCACTGACAGCC
>NW_006297812.1:92509-98447 GCF_000327345.1 Myotis davidii | reverse complement strand
GAGTGCAGGGAGTGTGTCCAGTTGGATATCTGAGTCTCATCAATTCCATTTGAAAAAATAATTCTCAGCTTTTTTCTTCCACCCACCCTCACAGCCCCACCCCCAGGCTGAAATGAGGGAAATTCATTATTATTTGGTGAGTCAATATCAAATTCCAATAAAGAGATAATTTTTTAAAATCCCATTGTGTAGCTGGCTCATTATAACATCCAGATAACTCCTGAGTAAATTAAAATTGCTCATTGCCATAAATTATAATGGTATCAAAATAGATTTCTTTTGCAAAGGAAGTTTCATTAACAGGATTCATTTAATCAACCAGAAATGAGATCTGCACAGGGATAAAGTGAAAATGGTGTTCTGAGCACCATCTCTGGGTCAGGTTGTAAGGCTCCTTTAAGCATCCAAAGTTAGAAAACACTCTTCCAGCCCTACCTGGTTTGGCTCAATGGATAGAGGGTCGGTCTGTGGACTGAAGGGTCCTGAGTTTGATTCCGGTCAAGGGCACCTGCCTGGGTTGCAGGCTTGATCTCCAGTAGGGGGCATGCAGGAGGCAACCAATCGATGATTCTCATCATTGATGTTTCTATCTCTCTCTCCCTCTTCCTTCCTCTCAAATCAATAAAATATATTTTAAAAAGAGAGAGAGAGAGAGAGAAAACACTCTTCTAGCTAAGGCTTGGCTACTGGTGGGGCTCTGCACACTGCAGACTTGCTCCCTAACCTTCCTGACTCCACCACCATCTCATATTTTCTCCCTCACATGCCTACCCAAATGCATAAATAAGAAAGACAAGAGAAATTGAAATTCAAACCTAGCCACACACAAGACTCTAAGGAGATTAAGGTCATGGGTTGTGTCTATTTATCTTTTTGCCTCCACAGCCCTGAGCATAGTAGATCCTGGACAAACTTTCCGAAATGAATTAAGTGAATAAATGACAAAATGAGGTCTCTATTTCTATTTGCATCAAACCACTAGGTGAAGGGAGCCTCTAAATAAGAGACTATACTGAAGTGTCCCCACAAAAATCCATGCTCAATTGGAACACATGAATATAACCTTATTTGGAAATAGGGTCTTTACAGATGTAATCGAGTTAGGATGAGGTCATACTGGGTGAGTGAGCCCTGAATCCAATATGACTCATGTCCTTATAAAAAGAGGACTGTTTGGACACAGGGACACAGACACACGGCGGGAAGGCCATGTGGAAACAGAGGCAGAGACTGGAGTGATGCACCTACAAGCCAAGGAAAGCCGAGAACTACCAGCATCCAGAAGAAGCTGAAGGAGACCAGGGAGGAGTCTTCCCTGGAGTCTCCAAAGGAAGTGCCCTGACAACATCTGGATTTGGACTTCTAGCCTCCAGAATTCTGAGAGAATAAATTTCTGTTGTTCGAAGTCACCCAATTTGTGAACTTTTTCATAGCAGCCTTAGGACACTAAGGTATTTGATGACTTCCTCAGAGCCTACAGGCAATCCCTCTAGGAACTCATTGAGAAAGCAGAGGCAGGTGTAGACCATTTTCTAAGACACTTGGGTGTAAAGGAAGGGCCATTTTTTCATCATCTACTGGTCTTGCCCTCATCACTTTTCTCTCAATCAACAGAAAAAGGAAAGTCACAAGTCACCCATGGTGACTCACCACTCAAGTCACAGAGCTTTGACCTCCTTCATCCCCATAGATTTACCTCCACCTACACCAGCCCCTCAGGGCCCCAGCTCCATGCTTCTCATCTAAAGATCTTAAAGCGTAGTGTCCCTCTTCCTCAGCCTCCTACCCATACAACAGTCTCCCTCCACTAACCACAGATATTCATTCATTTGTTCAATCAAGCGATTTACATTTATGTCCCAAGACAATTCAGGTATGACTTGGCACTCCAAATTTGTTCCCCTCTGAAGTCACCCTGCAGGTGTGAGTTGCCGTCTGTTCTTCCAGGGGTCATGAGCAAGGCTGTCCATATAACTGCTATAATGATTGAATGTTCCATTTCTGTGCTGGCCAATACTGTAGCCACTAGTCATTAGTGTGACTAAGAAACTGCATTTTAATTAATTTAGCTTTAAATGGTTATATGTGCTCATGGCTACCAAATAGATAGTTCAGACCTAGAAGCAATTTTTAATCAGACACAAAAGACACAGACACCATCAGCCTCTCTCTCTCTCTCTCTCTCTCTCTCTCTCTCTCACACACACACACACACACCTCCAAAGGATGAACATTAATTCTCAGAGCCTAAAGAAACATTTCTTAAATATTCCATAATTTCCAGGGCCATTTCAGCCCACAGTAGAGTTAATAGCCCACATTACTATGCAGATCTATCAGTTTAATTCTTCTCCCCCAAACTTCCAAACTCCTTTCAAATTGAACCCCTTTGGGTCACTGATAATTTTAAAAGGGGTCTATTACTGAACCTCCCACTCCTTACTGGCTGTTCGTTTAGCTACATAAAGATCTGCTGATGCTCTGAAACACCATATACAGAGGCTTAAGTGAGTTCCCAAACAAGGTGCCATTCTTTCCTACAGTTTGGAGGAGAGAGAATGGCAGGAAGGGAGAGACTGCTCTTCCTGTTAATGTTATCCCACCAATAATCCCCTCAACTCTATCTCCATCCTCCCCCTTTCTGCCAGAACTTTCCCCTTGCTAGCACCAAGTGGTGGCTTTGAATCTCACCTCTGCTATTTTCCTGGATCTGATTCCAACTTCTACTTTTTACAAGTAATGACGCTGCCTAAGTTCTGTGAGCATGTGTATCGCTGGTCAAATTCCATAAACAGAGTAAGAATATGAAACACCTAGTACAATATTCCCATTTCTCTCCTCCTTCTCTAAGTGGGCCTTCTTAAAAAGAAATCTGGAAAAATGGTGGCAGAGTAAGTGGATGCTGCATGGACATGCTCCCAGGAACAAACTGGAATTACAACTAAAATAGAGAAATACTTCCTGAATAATCTATGGAAAACTCACAGGAGAGAACCCTGATACCCAAGGACTGAAAGTGGATACCACATAGAGACTGTTAGGAGGGGAGAGGGGAGGAGGCACGAAAGGGCTGGCCAGGTGCTCACAGATAGCAACTGAAGTCCCGGAGAGATATCTCAGCTGTGGGGGGTTGCCACTGAGAACTCTGGGACCTAATCCCCAAGCTGGTCCCCCCAAGAGAGCACCAAAACTGAGAAGGGTACCCACATAACATATGGCTGTGAAAAGCAATGAGGTGCTGTCTGCCAGGGAGTGACAGCTGAAAATTCAGGCACCCTCTTAAAGAGCCAATGGACTGGGGATGCAGGGGATAGAGCTCAGAAGGCAGACACCCCAAGTTTCCTGGGCTGAGTCATTCCCTCATGGAATGCAGCAGAGGACATCTTTCCCACATAGACATTTGCCTTGCCTGGGAAGAAGACAGTTGACAAGTCACACAAGTTCAGGAGGCACAGAAGAACCCCAAGCAAGAAGAACCCAAACAGGACCACACCCAGATACATCATAATCAAAATACTAAAAACTAAAGACAAATAGAGAATCTTAAAGGCAGCAAGAGAAAAGAAAACTGTTACCTATAAAGGAGTTCCCATAAGGCTGACACCTGATTTCTCATCAGAAACTCTACAGGCCAGAAGGGAATGGCATGAAGTACACAAGGTAATGGAAAGCAAGGATCTGAGACCAAGATTACTATATCTAGCAAGGCTACCATTCAAAATAGACAGTCAAATAAAGAGTTTCCCAGAGGGGAAAAGAAAGGCTAAAGGAGTACATCACCACCAAGCCAGCATTACAAGAAATGCTAAAGGGACTGCTATAAATGAGAAGAAGAAACAGAGAGAGAAACCTAACCATACAGAATTAAAATGGCAATAAATAAGTACCTCTCCATAATAACCCTAAATGTAAATGGATTAAATGCTCCAATCAAAAGGCATAGGGTAGCTGAATGGATACAAAAACATGGCCCAACTATATGCTGTCTACAAGAGAGCCACCTCAAAACAAAAGACACACAGAGGATGAGAGTGAAGGGATGGAAAAAAATTTCCATGCAAATGGAAAGGAAAAACAAGCTGGAGGAGCAGCACTCATATCCAACAAAATAGACTTTAAAATGAAGTCCATCAAAAGAGACAACAAAGGTCACTACATAATACTAAAGGGATCGATCCAATAAGAGGATATAACTTGGGTAAACATACATGCACTCAATATAGAAGGAGCACCCAAACATATAAAAAAAACTTCTACAGGACTTGAACGGAGAGATCGACAACAATACAGTCATAGTAGGGGACTTTAACACCCCTCTGACTTGGCTGGATAGATCTTCCAGACAAAAACTTAAGAAGAAAATAGAGACTCTAAAGGACACACTGGATCAGATGGATTTAATTGACATTTATAGAACATATCATCCCAATGCAACAGAATATACATTCTTCTCAAGTGCATATGGATCATTCACAAAGATAGACCACATGTTAGGACAGAAAACAAGTCTCTACAAGTTCAAGAAGATTGAAATCATACCAAGCATCTTCTCAGATCACAGTGGAATGAAATTAGAAATCAACTACAATAAAAACACACCTGGAGGTTACATAACATGTTATTAAACAATGAATGGGTTACCAACGAGATCAAGAAAGAAATAAAACACTTCCTGGAAACAAATGAAAATGAACACACAACAACCCAAAATCTCTGGGATATAGCAAAAGCAGTCCTGAAAGGGAAATTCGTAGCACTTCAGGCAGACCTCAAAAAAATAAAATAAAAAACAGCAATATACTATTTAACCTTACAACTTAAGGAACTAGAAAGAGAACAAGAAAAGCCTAGAGTAAGTAGAAGGAAGGAAATAATAAAGATTAGAGCAGAAGTAAATAACATAGAGACTAAAAATATACCAAAAAAATTAATGAAACCAGCTCTTGGATAAACAAACTGATAAACCATTAGCCAGACTCGTCAAGAAATAAAGAGAGAGGACACAAATAAGTAAAATAAGAAACAAAATGAAGAAGTAAACACTAACACCACAGAAATACAAAGGATTGTAAGAAATACTATGAACAACTATATGCCAACGAACTGGACAATGTGGATGAAATAAACAAATTCCTAGAAAAATATAATCTCCCAAAACTGAATCAGAAGGAATCAGATAACCTGAATAGGCCAATAACAACTGATGAAATAGAAGCAGAAATCAAAAAACTCCCACCAAACGAAAGCCCAGGTGCAGACTTCTTCACAGGAGAGTTTTGTCAAACATTCAAATAACTAACACCTATACTCTTCAAACTATTTCAAAAAATCCAAGAGGAAGGAACACTTCCAAAATCTTTTTATGAGGCCAGCATTATCCTAATTCCAAAACCAGACAAAGACACTACAAATAAAGAGAATTACAGGGCAATATCCCTGATGAACACAGATGCTAAAATCCTCAACAAAATAATAGCAAATCTCATCCCATGGTCAAGTGGGGTTTATTCCAGGGATGCAAGGCTGGTACAATATTCACAAATCAATAAATATGATACATCACATAAATAAATTGAAAGACAAAAATCACATGATCATATCAATAGACGCAGAGATAGCATTTGCCAAAATTCAACACCCATTTTTTTTATAAAAACTTTCAGCAAAGTAGGAATAGAGGGAGCATATCTCAACATGATAAAGGCCATACATGACAAACGTACAGCCAACATCATATTCAATGGGCAAAAACTAAAACAATTTCCCCTAAGAGCAGAAACAAATCAAGGATGTCCATTTTCACCACTCCTGTTTGGCATAGTACTGGAATTGCTAGCCATAGCGATCAGACAAGAAGAAGATATATAAGGCATTCAAATTGGAAAAGAAGAAGTAAAACTGTCATTATTCTCAGATGACATGATATTATACATAGAAG
>NW_006297812.1:78269-92372 GCF_000327345.1 Myotis davidii | reverse complement strand
GATGATCTGACATTTAATGTGAAGCTTCTGAAGTGATGAATGGGTTTTGGGAAGTTCTGAAGATGTGGTTAGATGAAAGTAGCAAAAATATCTTTAAAACTAGACACAAAAGGTAAGTTATAAATTGTTGTTTCTTACATAATAATGAGACAAAAGTTGAATGTTCAAGTTCTTCACTTTAATATAAAAGTCCCTTTATTTTTTCTACATGATTACCTAAAAGTGAATTAATAAAGTTAAAAGATGAGTATGGTGTTGGGAAAATTGGACAGATACATGAAAACAAAAAAAGAAACTAGACCACCAACTTACACCATACACAAAAATAAACTCAAAATGGATAAAGGACTTAAATGTAAGACAGGAAACCATAAAAATCCTAGAAGAAGCCATATGTAGCAAAATAGCAGACACATGTCATAGCAATATCTTTACTGACAGAGCTCTTAGGGTAATGGAAAATAAGGAGAAAATAAACAAATGGGACCATATCAAAATAAAAAGCTTCTGCGTAGCAAAAGAAACCATCAACAAAACAAGAAAGCCCACTGCCTGGGAGAACACATTTACCAATGTTATCTCCAATAAGAGTTTAATCTCCAAAATTTACAGGGAACTCATACAACTTAACAAAAGGAATATAAACAATCCAATAAAAAAAAATGGGCAAAGGACCTAAATAGACACTTTTCAAAAGAGGATATATAGAAAGCCAAAAGACATGAAAACATGCTCATAGTCACTAATAATCTGCGAGCTGCAAATCAAAATGACAATGAGGTAGCATCTCACACCTGTCAGAATGGCTACCATCAACAAATCAACAAATGATAAGTGCTGGTGAGGATGTGGAGAAAAAGGAACCCTTGTACACTGCTGGTGGGAATGCAGACTGGTGCAGCCACTGTGGAAAACAGTATGGAGTTTCCTCAAAAAATTAAAACTGAAACTCCCATTTGACCCTGTGATCCCACTTCTAGGACTATATCCCAAGAAATCAGAAACACCAATCAGAAAGAATATATGCACCCCTATATGCATATACAATTTACACTAGCTAATATTTGGAAACAGTCTAAGTGCCCATCAGCAGATGAGTGGATAAAAATACTGTGGTAAATCTACACAATGGAATACTATGCTGATGTAAAAAAAAAAAATGGGAGAGGGGGACTCTTACCATTTGCAACAGCATGGGATGGACCTAGAGAGAATTATGCTAAGTGAAATAAGTCAGTTGGAAAAAGATAAATATCATATGATCTCACTCATTTGTGGAATATAATGAACAACATAAACTGATGAACAAAAATAGAGCCAGAGGAAAAATATCCTAATATATAAAGAGCCAGGGTCCATCATGACCAAAATATCCAGATGGACAACCAAACACCAGGCTAGGGTCCTGGCTGGTGCAGTGAAAGTCAGTCCTAGGTCCTGGCCAAAAATAGAGCCAGAGGAAAAATATCCTAAGCCAGCGTAGCAGGAATCAGTCCTGGGTCCCAGCTGGCATGGTGGGAGTTGGTCCTGGGTCCCGGCAGCTGGCCCGCAGCACAGCTGTGGGAGGGAGCTGGGGGAACGAAGCCATGCTGCCATCTGACTGGCCTCTTGGTCCCTCCCCCTGCCCACAGGCTCCGGGGAATCAGAACCATGCTGTGATGGAACTGGACCCTACCTGAGGGGTCCTGGATTGTGAGAGCATGCAGACTGGGCTGAGAGAACTCCCTGAGTACACGAATTTTCATGCACTGGGCCTCTAGTTTTAGAATATAATAGAAGTAATCTTGTTATTTCTAGATTTTTAATATTTCCTACAACTTTTGCAATATTATACTATGTTAGTAGTTTTGGTAATATAATTATATTTTAAATCATTTTTCTTGAAATATTAATGTTTATTGCATGTAAATAGCTAATTATTTTGTATCTAAAATCTGGTAATATATTTATTTTGTATATTGTAAATATATATATATTTAAAAAGAATAAATAATAAAATGGTTGTATTTCAAAAAAAAAGAATAAATGAAATGGCTGTATTTCAAAAAGAAAAAGAAATCTGTATCCTCCCTATGAGCAGATACTGGGAAGTTGGGAATCATCTTCCATAACATAGCTGCAGGAAGCAGCAGCCCCATGCCAGCTCAATGCTCTCTGGCTTCACCAGGCTGAATACCTAGATATTTGCAACCACCCACATGACTGAAGTTTCAATTTTACCCCAGATACTGCTGATAGAGGAAGCATGGTCTGGGAAGAGGCATGTGTGTGGTTTCTGCTGTGCCTTTGAGAAAAATCCGCCATTTTTCCTCTCACATCCCCTCACTTCCTACCCCTGATCCCTCCAGAATTTGGCAATTCTTAATGAGTGAGTCATGCCAATATGTTTCTTTGCATGAATTCAATAAGACCAGTTTCCAATTGTGGTTGTTTTTCGTTTGTTTTTTTAAAACTATTTTTTATTGATTTTTTTACAGAGAGGAAGGGAGAGAGACAGAGAGTTAGAAACATCGATGAGAGAGAAACATCGATCAGCTGCCTCCTGCACACCCCCTACTGGGGATGTGCCTGCAACCAAGGTACATGCCCTTGACCGGAATCGAACCTGGGACCCTTCAGTCCCCAGGCCGACGCTCTATCCACGGAGCCAAACTGGTTAGAGCTCCAATTGTGGTTTTTTAACAAAGATTTTGGAATGTCATGTCTAACATTCCTGGACTCTGGATGTCACCAGAAAGCTTTAAGGA
The DNA here is from genome assembly GCF_000327345.1 of Myotis davidii. Lineage (NCBI taxonomy): Eukaryota > Metazoa > Chordata > Mammalia > Chiroptera > Vespertilionidae > Myotis > Myotis davidii. The sequence continues at coordinate 89,625 of NW_006297812.1, read as the reverse complement.
ATGAAGCCAATAAGCACCCCTTGGAGAAAGCCTGTATCTTGCTTGGTCACGTGGTTCATAGCAGTCTTTCCAGGTAAGGAATGAAGGTTGCTTTCCTGAGAGATGGCAAGAAAGGAACCTCAACATATCATTGAGAACCTCAAGAACTTGAGGAATTCACCCAAGTCTACAGGTATTACAGGCAAACCTGATGGCAGTTAGGTGGCTCAGCTTCTTTGCCCTGTGGGGCTAATTAAAGTTCAATCATGAGATTCCAGCAAAGCATATCTTTTTTAAAAAAACCTATATGATCTATTGTTATTCTTATTGTGTTCATGCAATCAGGCCAAATTATAATTAGACTTAATACAGTAAATAAATTGGTCTTAATTTGGCTCTTTAATGAGAATGAAAATAGTTTTAGAGGGGAAATTTGTTTCAATAGGGAATTATTAGAACTGAAATGTTTTTACTAGACCATTTGTTGTAATTCTTGCTGTTCTAACTTTTGTCCAATAACACTAAATTTTAAAACACAGTTTGTTTCCACCAGGTTACAAGCCCTAATCACACTTAGGGAATACCACCTCTAGACACCATTGCCACCTCTTTGCTGTCCCCAAGTCTCATTGTCCCTCTGACAGGGAGCAAGGATCTCTTGGCTCTGAAAAAAAACCTTTGTCCCTTCTCAGCATGAAGTAGTTTTAGAAGAGACCCTATGCCCCCTTTTCCATGAAAGAATTCAGCGCCAAGATCCTTGAGGCAGGGGGAATGTGGTGGACAGTTAGACATAAGCAGAGCAAGAATGATGGGCCAACTGGAGGAGAAATGGACAGGAGCCTGAGACATGCGTCTCCCTACTCCAACTGCTCTGAAGCTGGCCACGGAGGAACCTATGTAGAGTGGACCTTTCGTTTTACAGAATAGGAGTTGGAATGCCTATTGCTAATATATAGAATTATTCTATTCATTTTGGGAAGAAAGTCACAAATGGGGACCTTTATACGTTGAGACTCACTGCCCAGGAAAAGGATGCAGGGATGCTTTCTCTAAAGGTTGCTGCAATAACTTCCTGTGGTGAAAGTCTATCTTTTACCAGGTGCTCTAGTATCTAATAACTACGATATGAATTTTTCTGATAATTTTAGCCAGTTGGTTTCCGATATGTGGGATAACTGTTTATTCATATATCCCTGCCAACAGCACCAGGTTCTTTGGGGGGAGGGATATTTTTTAGGATGACTTACCATCTTTATACCCCAGAGACATCACCAAAAGAGATTTTCTCAAGGCTGTGGCACCAGACGGCAATGATGCTCTCCATCTGCAGAGTCCTGCTGACTATATTGCTTTAACCACTTTTGTTATCCTGGTAATGATAGGCCCCCTTAATGTAGAAGTGACCCAGCTCGCTTGTAGCAGGTAAAAGCCCTGAATGCCACTTCCAGGGCAATACAGAGGATAAATCAAGAGCTGAGCCAGGTCAGGGAGGCAGTTCTAGAGAATCGGGCAGCAATAGATTATTTCTGTTGCGGCATAACCACAGTTGTGAGGAATTTAAAGGAATGTGCTGTTTTAATCCTTCTGACAATTCTCAATTGGTAGAAAACAACATTCAACAAATTAGAGCAACCATCTCCAAGGTAAAACAACAAGAAGAGTTGTTGTTTTGTTTTTTGTTTGTTTATTTGACTTATCCAACCTAACTTCCTGGCTACCCAACCTATCTGGGTTGGGAGAATTCTTTTTAATTTTTCTCCTGTTTATTTTTTGTCTGAAAGCTGTGGCTGTATTCAATGTCTTCCTCTTTTTATATTCTGTGTTTGCTACAGTCCGTCCCCAAGAACTGCTGTCAAGGCAGAAGCAAATGCAGGCCAGCAGGATGAGATTTTTTTCATCTAAAACTAATCTCATAGATATGAGATGATAAAAATAGCAGTGGGGAAATGATAGTGGCAGAAATAGAATATTGGGGGCCAGCAATAATTGTAAGAGATATTAATCATGCTCGGTTAACCGTGATTATTTTGTTCTGATTAAAGAACAACCTGGCTGGGCGCTGCACGTGGGACCAGGGAGCTCACCTGGAAATGCGAGCCATCCTCCCCATCCAGGAGCTGCTTGTCATCATGGAAAGATTAACAACCTTGTTGCAGAAACCAGAGCCGCCAGCCCTTTGAAGACCCTCAGCCCTTTGCATACTCCCAGGTCTTTGCAACCTCCCAGCCCACATTACCTAAAAACTGCCCATTTTGCATACCCATTCTTATCTTTTATCTTTTTTGCCTACTTTCCCATGTAATCCTTGTCCTTCTACCCAACATAAGCACCTGGCTTGTGGTGGGGGGCAGAGCAGATTTCCGTGGGTGACCTGCTGCTCTCCCATACCTCCAGCAGCATTGGAATAAATGTTCATATATGATTCAACCCTGTCTCTGCTGAAATGGCTCAAGTAATGACAGACAGCCCAGACCATTGATTGTCGGGTTTCAATTTGGCTCAGTTTCCTTCTGGGATGTTCCCTTAGCAGAGAGCCGCTGAGAGGTGAAGTAATCAGTGGTAGGATTCGGGCACCAAACCCCATCCGCAAGCTCAGATAGGTTTCTGACTCATAACACAGCATGACCTGGCGGGAAGATTGTGTCCAAAGAATCTCGCATGGCAGGAAGGGAGAGACTGCTCTTCCTCTGAGAGAGACTGTAGAGAGGGCAGTGGGGGAGAGACCTTGGGGAGAAAGTAGAAAGCAGGACCCATGGGCTGAAGTTAGGAGAGAACAGTAGTCCTGAGGGAAAGAAAAGCTGAATAGAGGGAGGGTCCGTTGCCAGCAGTTACGAAGGAATAAGCTGTTAGAAAGCAAGCTGATGCACAGGATCAGGGGTGATGAAAGTGGCTGCAGGTTCTGGACTTCCCAGGCTGCAGGAGCACCACCCAGAGCACTGTGCTTCCCCACAATATATCACTGCGGGCTGGGGCACCTCATTGTGCCTCTCCTCTCTACCACCCAGAAAGGCTTCCCCATCTCCCCGCAAATGGCTAAGCCTCTGCTGGTTGGACAAACTTGTGTCTGTCGCCTGTCTTCCTGACCTCATTCTATTCCAGAGCTCCTCAACTCTTCAGGAAAATAGCTCTTCAGGGGCTCACTTTCTTCTCATCAAAAATATCTGGGCATGGCTGAATGCCAGGGGTGAGCACTTTCAAGCTGGGCACTCCCCGAATACTGGTAAGTGTAGGGATGGTTTAGGCACCAGAAAATCCATTCAGTTCCAGTTCTGGCCTGGTGAGATGCCTCCACGCTGCCTTCCTCACCGCCCAGCAGGGCCCTGGATCAGACTCTCCAGCTCCAGCACTGCCAGGTAGTGCCTTTAGATTCAATTAATTAGCATCACTTAGTCCTCAGAGAAATTGCTCTTTGCAAACCTCCTTAGGTAACACTTGTTAGGCATTTGCTGCTTAAAATTCTCTGCTACATGCTGTAACCAGAGAGTTGTGTGGCCATGGGGCTTTGCCCTCTGGGAGCTCAAAATCTTATTTTGAAGAGAAAACAAGAAAAGTTTACCTGGTAAAGATGAGAGAGCATCATTCCCCATAGTTTCAACTAAGAAAACAAAACATCTCATTGCCTTAAAATAGCTTTCAGTTACTTCTGCAGCTGTTGCAGCCTTTTTCTGATTCCTCCACCATGTCACTCACCTCTGACAAAATAAAAAAGAAAAGATCTCCACAAAAAGAAGACAGCCCTTCTCCACAAGCAAAGGGGAACTATGCCAAGAAGAGGAACCCGGACATTTAGTAACACCAAGCTGAGTATTCTCAGGGTCTTCTTTTGATTTTGCTTTGTAGGTATTTTTCAAATGTTAATGCAAAATTTAAAACTGAAAATTCAAAAATACTTTTATGACCCTATTAGTGGTCCAGTGCACAAAATTCATGCACATTAAAAGAGAATTAGTTAGAGGAAATATTTTAATATTGCTATTTGCCCTTTCTCAATAATAGAAGTGTCAGAGATGAAAGAAAATTAGTAAAATGTATATGAAAACCTCCCTCCTGTCAGAGTCTGGGGTGTGCTGCGGGACCCAGGGTCAAGTCCCCGCCCACTCACATGTGCCTCGAAATTGCACAAGACCCAGACCCAGCCGGCCCCACCCCTGTAAAGCCCTGCTGGGCAGGGGGCATGACCTGAGGTCCCCCTGCCCAGCACTGGGGCGGGGGGGCGTGACCTGAGATCCCCCACAAGCCCCATCGGGCAGAGGAAACAGCCTGAGGTCCCCTACCCCGGCCAGGAACCACACAGCCTCAGGTCCCTGCTGATCGGTGGTTACAACATCACAGTATGATGACCATTTGCATATTAGCCTTTTATTATGATGATCTTATATCCTTACTTATGGTTTATCTTTCAGGTAACAATGGCTGGTAATTTAACCTACTTTTGCACACCCCTATATATATTATTATTCTAGTCTTCACTCTAGATTACCAGAAATAGAAGTGTGCACAACCTACCTAAGTTATAGATGAAAAACTCAAACTCACAGACACAGGCTGAAGTCCTGTAGGAGAGGATATGTGAAAATTGCTGGGAACAGAAGCTGACCCTCAGAGGCCACATGGACTCTCATCTCTCAGTCTCTGCATAAATGCTCCTTTCTCATCTCTACTTTATCGGTCAGCTTCCTTTGATTACTCAATTCCTTCACCTCCATAACTTTTACTTCCTCTTCATGGACCCTCCAAATAATCTACATGACCTTTCTGCAGATTTACTATTTTTAGAGCATTTTAATTTTAAGCATTATATCTTTTTATTTAAAATTTTGATAAAGAAACTTATTAGTAACTAGATCAGAGACACACTTTGGCAAAATCAGCCACAATAGGTGGCTGGAGCTCATGACTGTATATATGCCTTCATCGGGGGCTCCCAGATTAGGGTTCCATGGGTAAGACAGGCAGTAGACACTTCCTAACACAGGGATGCAGTTGATGTGATGTGATACTGTGATATGATGTGATATAAAGGCTTATGTATGGCACAATTTTTAGAAGACAGTTCTGAGATGCTCAATCAATTATATATGTTGAGCACCTAGAATGTGCAAGGTACAGGACTAGGATCTAAAGAAACTGTAAAGAAGAAAATGTGTGTCTTCCTTCAAGGATTTTGCAATCTATATACACACAAAAAAAATATGTTAAGGATGATATAACATATACCTGGTTAACAGTTAAACTTGTATTACCCACAAAGTGATAAAAGAATTCAAAAGAAGGAAAAGTCATATTGAATTATGGTGATCAAAGAAGCCTGTGCAAAAAGAGGGGCATTTTGTTACCTTGAGGGAAGATAAGAGGTGGAGCGATATTGAAAGTCAGTGTCCCAGATTGATGGTAGGAGGGGACATCTGAATCAAAGGATAAACACCAAATGGGCTGAGAGACAAAGTTGAAGAAGTGAGACACAGAAAATGAAGATCATCCATTTGAAATGTTTACCTGGTGCAATCATAGTGCTAAAGCAACCTGCAGATTTACCCATGTAAACAAGGGGGAAGGGAAGGATATGTACATTTAAACTTGGGTAATGGAGATGGGAGACTTAAGCTTCTGATCATGGCATCTGCTTAACATCTGCTTGAAGCATCAGAATTCTAACAAAATCGGAGGGAATTACTGATCCAGGACTGAGAAACAATGAAACCCCTGGGAGGCAAGCCTGCCATTTGGGCTGCTTTTCCCTAGAGTTGTCTGCTAATTCTAGACCCGGTGACCTAGAAGCAGTCCTGTGGGAGAGAAATAGAGAGAGAATAGTAGTGTAGAGTCCATTACAGGAAAAGTCCTAATTAATCCTCTCGGGGTGGGACTCAGAAGTATACAGGCAATCTTAGGAACTTCCGTTAATTTCAAACACTTGCGTTGAATTAAGGTAATTTCAAATTGTTAGTATCCCAAAGCATCTAGTAGACAAATATAAATCCTCTTGAAGAAGATAATATCTTGAATATCAAAGTACTCCTACACACAGTTTGGTAAATACAATATCCAGCCCATAAAAAATAAGCAGTAACATGAAGAAATAAGACTACATGGGCTACTAGCAAGAAGACCAAGCAATAAACTCAAGCCCATGGGGCTTCGTGACATAAGTTTTATCACACTTGGACCTTAAAACAATTATGCTCCCTATGTTCAAGAATAAAGAGAAGATTAAAAATTTGACAAAAAACTATGAACTCTAAGATGGAATTTCTAGAACTAAATACTGTAATGATTAAAAGTTACAATCCCAAAGTTAGGTTAAACAGCATATTAGCAAAGATGAAGGAGTAATTTCTGAAGAAAATTTCTAGAAAGAACAGAGAGATACAGAAAAGAAAAAAATACAAAAGGGAGGGTAAGAGATACAGAGGATGAAATGAGGTCTAGTATGAATTTAATTGAAGTCACAAAAGAAGAGGAGGGAATAGGACAGAGACAATAACTGAAAAGGCAGAGATTAAAATTTTTCCAAAACTGATAAATGACATCAAATCAAGGATTTGAGAATTCACATTAAGGATAAATAAAAAGATATTCACAATTAGACATACCATTATTAAACTGATGAAAATTAAACATACAAAAAAGACCTGATGCCAGCCAGAGAAAATATCAGGTTACTTCCAAAGGGCCCCCTGACCTCAAAGGCTAGATAATATTCACAAGTCAATTGAAATTAAAAGGCAAACAATTCAATAGAATCAAGGACAGGAAATTTGAACAGGCACTTCACAAAAGAGGATATCCAAGTGACCATAAACTTCTGAAAACATACTCAACTTAATAAATAACCATGAAAAAAGAAGTTAAAATCACAATGAGAACACAACAGATTTGCCACAGTGGCTTTAAGGTGGACAATATGAGTTGTGGATAAAGATATAGAGCAAAGGAAACTCAGACCCTTATGGTACAAAACTTTCAAAAATTAATTGTTAGCATCTACTAAAGTTGAACAAACATATGTCCTATAACTCATTAGTCTCAGGCATGGGCACTGACAACCATGTATAAGAAAGCTCATGGCAGCTCTATTGTTATGGCTAAAACCTGGAAACTGAATAAAGGCCCATCAAAAGCAGGATGGATAAAAAAAACTGTCTATTTACATAATAAAGAAATATACAACTTTGTTGAAAAAAAAAAGCTTTACAGAAAATAAACACAATACAGCTACTTGTAATAAAATGTATTAATTCCAATGTTGAGCAAAATTTCAGTGTAGTGGATTATACAAAATTCAAAAAGCATGCAAAACTAGTGTTTAAGAATGTATACCTAGTGGTAAAATTATAAAAAGAAACAAAGTACTGCTTTTCATAGACATCAAGGTATTGGTACCTTTGGGGGCAAAAAAGATAGTGATTGGGGGTGCCATTTAACCAGGGAGATATTTTACAGGTACTCACTTTGTGATAAATAATTGTCTATATGTTTGTTTGTTTTTTGTTCATTTCTCTATGTTAAATTTCACAATAAAAGGTTTTAAAAAAAAAGTAGAGTCAGGCTTTCTTATAACTATTATATTCTAGAGGCCCGATGCATGAAATTTGTGCAAGGGACTCAGCCCTTGCAGCCCCAGCTTCATCTGGAAGGTCGTCCGGAAGGACGCCCAGAAGGCCATTCAGCTGTCCGGTCTAATTAGCATATTATGCTTTTATTATTATAGATTGCATATTTCCTGGGTGTCAGCACTTTACAGATATTACTTCATATAATCATCCCATTGATTCTGAGAACTACATTTTATCTCTGCCCCCTCCCCACATACTGAGCCTTCATTTTCTTAGCTGCAAAATGGGGATAATAATATCAGCTCATCTCAAGAGGTTATTATAGGAATTTAATGATATATGCAAAGAGCTTAAAATAGTGGCTGACACATAGCAGTGCTACTATTGGGTTAGTTATCATTCCATTTAAGAACAGTAGACAGACTCAGTGAAATCAAGTAGCTTGCACAAACCCACACAACTAGAAAGAAAGAAGCTAGAATTTGAGCCTATGTCGGACTCAGAGCTGATGCCCTTTTCTCTTCTCTCTGGAATGCTCTGTGAGTTTTATGTCAGACACCAAAGCATTCAGTTGTAGAACAGTGGACCCAGACTCCAGCTGACCTCAGCCCATCCCTTCCTTTGGAAGCAGAAGTAGGATTTGTTCTCTATGTGAATTGACATCATTTATTCATGATGCCACCTTCATTTTTTAAACAGTGGAGGCCATCCCATTTTTTGCCCCAAGCTAACATCTACATATATAAAAGCCTAAGTGACCGTTAAGAAAGATCAACTGTTCGCTATGATGTGCACTAACCACCACGGGGCAGAAGCTGCCTCCAGCCTGCAGGCCCTGAACACTGATGGGGCCTGCTGGCCAACCTCCAGGTCTCTTCCCACAGCCAGCAGGCTCTGATCACCTGATCTGAGCCGGGCCTCTGGGCTGGGACAGAAAACCGGGGGTAGGTGGGAGTGGACGCAGGGGGCGAAGGAAGGAGAGGGGGAAAATAGGGAGGTGAAGAACTGTGCCATCGCAGTGTGCAGGCAGCAAAGGAAGGAGGAGGCGGGGAGGTGGGGAGGCGGGGAACCTGATTGGCCCTGGCTTAGGGATCCCACCCATGCACGAATTTCATGCACCAGGCCTCTAGTAGTAAATAGAAATAATAATAAACAAAATAGCTTTTTGGTTGTGGGCAACCAGAGATGATGGGCTCTATCATTGTGTCTTCTATGGGAGAAGCCAGCCCTGACAACCCTCAGCAGCCCTTCCAACCAATCCTTTGGGCTCCAAACCACTAAAGCATCAAGCATCTGCAGGTGAACAGCCTGATGGATCCCAGGGCTAATTGCCCAACAGATGCCAATCAGAGGATTGAGTTTCTGGCATCCAGAAAAGTGACTGATGGTGTGGAGGGGGAGAGAGAAAGCAGGGCAGGTGGACAAGGGAAAGAACATTTCTCTTCATCTCAGTTTTCTCCCTTTTTTTTTTCTTTTCATGTCTGCTTTTGAATGAAATGATGTTCTTGAAGCTTGTGATGGCCAGCTTTCTCTCTTTCCCCAACCCCGTGGTTGGCAAACTGCGGCTTGCGAGCCACATGCGGTTCTTTGGCCCCTTGAGTGTGGCTCTTCCACAAAATACCACATGCGGGTGCAAGTACAGTGTGATTAAAACTTTGTGGCTCACGCACAGAAGTTGGTTTTCAGCCTGGGCGAGTCTATTTTGAAGAAGTACTGTTGATATTTGGCTCTGTTGACTAATGAGTTTGCCGACCACTGCAATCCCACTTATTAAATCAAGCAGTATTCCATAATATTTTGTAGGTTATAAGAGCTTTTACATGTATGATTCCCATACAAACAGTGTTGGAGACTTCCTGTGTCCCTTCTGACATGTAAAAATCTTAGAAGTCATTACTCCCTCCTTTATAACAAGTAATGTTGAACAAGTGGAAAATCAATGACTTTTCTTGGACCCATTAGAGAGCTTAGGTCACAGGACAAACTGCCACCTTTAAATCTGGAAAGATAAGTACATCCTGAGAGACATAGCTGAGAGTGGCTTACCTGAGATGGAAGCCACTGGGAATATAACCTGGTGGAAACAATTAAGTGGAAATTTTGATGAATTGCTAGAGGCTGAATATGAACTAGATGAGAGTAAGAAACTCATGGGCCACAGTCATAGGAGATTCCTGACACTTTTCCCCAAGAAACACAACCAGGTTCTCACCGGTGAAGATAAAAAAAAAGTCTCATAGCTCTGGTAGGGGGAGAGTAAGAGTAAGCATTGGTAAATACAACCAGCGTCTTCTCTACAACAAAAGCCTACTCTCCAGGAAAAACAACTTTGCATGAGTCTTATTCCAGCTAGCGGAAGGAAATTCCTTCTACTTCAGCTAACTCCAGCATTTCTGTCTCACCTAAGGGAGGAAAATATTGTCAATAGGGGTCAAAGCTTCAAGGAAATGAACTGGAAATGCTGCAGCCAGAATAGGGAGTAGGGAGCTGGGAAGAGCACAGCTATACCACCAGAGAAACACTGGAGAAGGCCCCAGCTCTGAGACACAGGCCAACTGAAAGAATGAGGTTAACTCATAAGATTATAGAATGGTCCTCCTTTCCCACATCTTACTGCCACACAACAGGACTCCAGGACTCCAGTGGATTAAAATGGAAAGAACTGCAAAACACAAACTCTCTCTCAGGGGGAATAATTAGGGAAGTTCGAAGTCAAGGGGAGACAAAAACAAGAACACTATAGGGCTCTGAAGCCTCTGATAGCTACAGCTATAAAAAACATTAAGCACAGCTCAACTCCTCGCCAGATTAACATACACTCATACGAATACCCTATTACCTCAGTTTCTATTCCCAAATACAACATGGCCATCTTTCATCAAAAAATTACAAGCATGCTGAAACACAAGAGAAAATTCAATCTAAAGGAACAATATGACCATCAGATAGACAAACAAACCAACAACAACAACAACAACAACAAAAGCCTAGACGTATCACGTTCAAACTGCAGAAACCAAAGACAAAGAGAAAACCTTGAAAAAAGACAGAGGAGATAAAAATAAACTTTACCTAGATAGGCCCAACAATAAAACTTACAATAAATTTTTCATCAAGAAATCATGTAAGCAAAAAATAATGAAGTTAAATATTTAAAGTATTGAAAGAAAAATTGCCCACCAACTTACAATTCTATATCCAGTGAAATTATCCTCCAAAAGCAAGGGAAAAATAAAGTGACAAATAAAAAGTGAGAGAATTATTTTGCCAGTAGACCTGTCCTGCAAAAAAATCTTAAAAGAAGTTTTCTTGGGAAAAAGGAAATTTGTATCCAGAAACTTGGATATGCATGAAGAAAGGAAGAGCATCTGAAAAGGAATAAATGGAGATAAAACACAATCTTGTATTTTCCTATTCTTAATGGATGTGAAAGATAACTGTTTTTGTGTTTTTAAAGCAATAATAGTAACAATGTATTGGGTGATTATAGTATATGAGTAAATAAACAACAGCAAATCACAAGAGATGGGAGGGGAGAATTGAAATGCTCAGTTAAAAGGTATCTGTGCTACACATAAAGTGGTATAATATTACTTGAAAGTGAACTTGGATTAGTTAAAAATGTATATTTCAAACTCTAGGGAAATCACTAAAATGTTTGTTTTTTTTTTGTTTTTGTTTTTTTTTGTTAAAAAATATTCAACAGCCGGGGGCCGTAGTTTGTCCATGGCTGGGCTAGGCAGTTAGGGACTGCACTGCGGGGAGAGGAATGTAAAGGGAAAATGCAGCTGGACGCTGCAGGCATGAGCAGGAAGCAGTTGGTC
>NW_006297812.1:76504-77896 GCF_000327345.1 Myotis davidii | reverse complement strand
TCCCCACCCCCCCCGGGGGAAGTGCCCACACCCCAGGTACATGCCCTTGACCAGAATTGACCCCGGAACCTTTCAGTCCGCAGGCCGACGCTCTACCCACTGAGCCAAACCGGTTTCGGCACTAAAAAAGTTTTAAGGAAGTATAATTAATATGCTAAGGGAAGAAGTAAATAAAATCATATAAAATGATCAATATAATTCCAGAGAAGGGAGATAAGTGGTAGGGTGGGTAGGTGGACAGAAAAATATAACAAATAGAAAATTTTACAAACAGGATAGAATTTAGTCCAACTGTATTAATAATCACTTTACATGTGAATAGCCAAAAGATATTAATTAAAAGACAGATTAATAGAGTGAACTTACCAAAAAAAAAAAAAAGCAAGACCCAATTATATATGTCTAAAAGAAGCCACTTAAAAGACTCAGATAAAGGTAAGTGGATGAAAAAAGATACACCATGCTAATAATAATCAAAAGAAAGCTGAATAAGCTATATTAATTTCAGACAAAGCAGATCAGAACAAGAGTTTCAAGGATTAAAAAAGGGTATCATATAATAAAAGAGAAAAATTAGCTGTCCCTCTGCTATGCTCAAGCCACGCCCATATGCCACTCAGAGTGATTATGCAAATTAACCTGATAATGATGGCAGTTAATTTGCATATGCAGGTGTCAGACACCCCAGGAGGCAACGGCAGCCATGGCCACAGGCTTCCAGGACCTCCGCTGGCCCTGGGAGGTGAGGTTGCCCATGCCTAGCCACACCCGTGGGCTCCTATCTACCTTATATCCTATATAATAAAAGAGAAAAATTAGCCGTCCCTCTGCTATGCTCAAGCCACGCCCATAAGTCACGCAGAGTGATTATGCAAATTAATCTGATAATTATGGCAGTTAATTTGCATATGCAGGTGTCAGACACCCCAGGAGGCAACGGCAGCCATGGCCACAGGCTTCCAGGACCTCCGCTGGCCCTGGGAGGTGAGGTTGCCCATGCCTAGCCACACCCGTGGGCTCCTGGGACCTTCACAGACCCAGGAGGCAAGGCCATAGTCACACCCGCAGGCTCCCCGGTGTGGAGCGGGAGGAGAGCGGGAGGTTTGAAGGACTTGGCAGAGCAGGAGACTGCTGGACATAAAGCAAAGCGAAAAAGAGGGCGGCTTGGAGAGCACGGCTCCCCCTGTCACCCCAGCTTCCTCATCACAGCTGTGGAAACTGACAGCAGGGAGGAAGAAGTCCCACCCCCACAGAATCAGCCAGAATCAGCCTTTAGTCAGACAACTCTCAGTGGCCTGACAGCCAGGACTCTCATTCACCTGCATCTCAGACCAGGACAGTAGAGAGGTGGGACTATGTCTAAAGAACAACTGTTGATACAACGTAGCTCTG
>NW_006297812.1:73806-74977 GCF_000327345.1 Myotis davidii | reverse complement strand
TGCCCACGAAGCCGAAAGAGTGGAGGGTTCTCTTGCTCTCCCCTCCGCTCCTTCACCAGCAGCAGTGTTAACATGTATTAGTTCACACAAACACTCCATCCATGCTTTTGTTCCGGCCCTCTGGTCCAGATTAAGAACCCATTGTGGCCCTCGAGTCAAAAAGTTTGCCCACCCCTGCTCTAGTATAATGATAAAAGGGGTAAATTTTCTAAGAAAACATAACAAGCCTAAACATGTATAAATCTAACAAAAGAATGTAAAAATACATTAAGAAAAAATTTAGAGAACTGAAAAGAGAAAGACAAATCCAGTTGAAGATTTCAATATCACTGTCATTAATTGGTAGATTAAGCAAGCAGAATGTCAATAAAGCTATAGATGACCTAAATAGCATTATCAATCAATTTGATTTAATTGACATTTATAGAATACTATATGGAATGTGCTGTCCTATACATTATGTAATATTATATATTCCATACATTACAGAATAACAGCAAATAAGAAAACATACTTTCTTCTCAAGCTCATGTGGAACATTCACCAAGATACACCACCTTTGTGCCATAGTACACACCTTAACAAATTTTAAAGAATAGAAATCATACAAAATATGTTATTAGATCCCAAAGGAATAAAATAAAAAGCTTAAAAATATTCCCATATATTTATAAATTAACTTACATACTTTTTTTTAATCTTTATTGTTGAGAGTATTACAGATGTCTCTCTTTTTCTCCTTATTGCCCCCCTCCACCTGGTTCACACCCTGCCCTCGGCCTTCACCACCCTATTGTCTTTGTCCACAGGTAATGCATATATGCATATAAAATCTTGGTTTAATTTCTTCCCACCCTTCTATCCCCCTTCCTCTAAGAATTGTCAGTCTGTTCCATTTTCATGCCTCTGATTCTATTTTATTAATCAGTTTATTATGTTCATTCGATTTCTTATTTGTTTATTTTTAGATACAGGTGTTGATAGAAATGTATTTGTTGTCATTTTGTTGTTCATATTTTTTATCTTTTTCTTCTTCTTCTTCCTCTTCTTAAAGAATACCCTTCAATATTTCATATAATACTGGTTTGGTGGCAATGAACTCCTTTAGCTTTTTCTTGTCTGTGAAGCTCTTTATCTGTCCATAGGTTCTAAATGATAGCTTCGTTGGGTA
>NW_006297812.1:68900-71740 GCF_000327345.1 Myotis davidii | reverse complement strand
AAGCCGGGCGCATGGCTAGTGAGCACAGTGGCAGTGGTGGTGGTGGTGGCGGTGGCGGGAGCCCACTGCCGCAGCAGCACTAAGGATGTCCGACTGACGGACATCCCCCTAGGGCTCCCAGACTGTGAGAGGGCACAGGCCGGGCTGAGGGATTCCCTCCCACAGTGCACGAATTTCGTGCACCAGGCCTCTAGTATTAAATAATAGTGGTGAAAGTAGACACCCCTGTGTTATTTTTATTCTTAGGTGAAATGGTTTTAGTTTTTGCCCATTGAGTATGATGTTGTCTATAGGTTTGTCATTTATGGCCTTTATTATGTTGAGGTATGATCCTTCTATTCCCACTTTGCTGAGAGTTTTTATCAAAACATGGTGTTGGCCCTAGCTGGTTTGGCCCCGTGGAGAGAGCATTGGCCTTCAGGATGAAGGATCCTGGGTTTGATTCCAGTCAAGGGCATGTACCTCGTTTGCAGGCTCAATCCCTAAATTTGGTCAGGCCCCATGCAGCAAGCAACCAATCAATGTGCCTCTCTCACATTGACATTTCTTTCTCTCTCTTACTCCTCCCACTTTCTCTAAAAATCAATGAAAAAATATTCTCTGGTGAGGATTGATAAAAAAAATAATAAAATAACAATGTTGGATTTTGTCGAATGTATTTTCTGCATAAATTGATATGATCGTGTGATTTTTGTCTTCCAATTTGTTTATGTGAGTAGCACATTTACTGATTTGTGAATATTGTACCAGACTTGTATCCCTGGAATAAATCCCACTTGGTCATGGTATATGATCTTTTCAATGTATTGCCGTATTTAATTTGCTAATATTTTGTTGAGGATTTTAACATCTGTGTTCATCAGGGATATTGGCCTGTAATTCTCTTTCTTTGTAGTGTCTTTAACTGGTTTTGGAAATAGGCTAATGCTAGCCTCCTAAAAAGAGTTTGGAAGTGTGCCTTTCTCTTGGATTTTTTTGAATAGTTTGAGGAGGATAGGTGATAGTTCTTCATTGAATATTTGGTAAAACTTTCCTGGGAAGCCATCCAGGACAGGGTTTTTGTTTGCTGGGAACTTTTTTTATTGCTGCTTCAATTTTATCAGTAGTTCTGGGTCTTTTCAAGTTCTTTGATTCTTCCTGATTGAGTTTTAGAAGATTGTATTTTTCTAGGAATATGTCTATTTCATCCAGGTTGTCCAGTTTATTGGAATATAGTGGTACACAGTATTTTCTTTTTTCATGATCCTTTGTATTTCTGTCATGTCAGTTGTTACTTCTCTTTCATTTCTGATTTTGTTTATTTGGGTCCTCTCTCTTTGTTTCTTGATGAATCTGGCTAAAGATTCATCAAATTATTTATATTTTCAAAGAACCAGCTCTTGGTTTCATTGATCTTTTGTATTTCTTTTTAGTCTCTATGTCATTTAATTCTGCTCTGATCTTTATTATTTTTCTAGTTCTCTTATGTGTAGGATTAGATTGCTTATTGAGATTTTTATTGCTCCTCAATGTAGGACTGTAATACTATGAATTTCCCTCTTAGGACTGCTTTTGCTGTGTTCCAGAGATTTTGGGTTGTTGGATGTTCATTTTCATTTTTTCTAGGAAGTTTTTTTATTACTTTTCCAGTTTATTTGGTAACCCATTCTTTGTTTAATAACATGCTATTTAGCCTCCATGTGTTTGAATGTTTTTGAGTGTTTTTATTGTAGTTGATTTCTCATTTCATGCCACTGTGATCTGAAAAGATGCTTGATATTATTTCAATCTTCTTAAATTTATAGACACTTAATTTCTGTCCTAGCATGTGGTCTATCTTTGAAAATGTCCCATGTACACTTGAAAAGAATATATATTCTGTATCTTTGAGAGTGAAATATTCTGTAAATGTCAATTAATTCCATCTAATCTAGTGTGTCATTTAGGATTGCTATTTCCTTGTTGATTTTTTGTCTAGAAGATCTATCCATTGATGTCAGTAGGTATCAAAGTCCCCTACTATGATTATATTGCTGTCAATCTCTCCAGAAGGTTTTTTATATATTTGGATGCTCCTGTATTGGATACCTATATGTTTACAAGAGTTATATCCTCTTGTTGTATCATCCTTTTAGTATTATGAAGTTGCCTTTATTGTCTCTTATTATTGTCTCTATTTTGTCAGATATGAGTACTGCTACCCCAGCTTTTTTTTTTCATCCCCATTGGCCCAGTAAATTTTTTTCCAACCCTTCTCTTTCATTCTGTGAGTCTTTTGTTCTTAGGTGAGCTTCTTGTAGATAGCATATATATGGGTCATGTTTTCTTATCCATTCAGTTACTCTATGCCTTTTGATTGGAGCTTCTAAACCATTTATATTTAAAGTTATTATTGATAGGTACTTATTTATTGCCATCCTTACTCTTTATGCCTGTGTTCTTCCTTTTCTCTCTATTTCTTCTTCTTACACCAGTCCCTTTAGCATTTCTTGCAGTGCTGGCTTGGTGGCAATAATTTCTTTTAGCCCTTTTTTGTCTGTGAATCTCTTTATTTCATCTTTGATTTTGAATGATAGCTTTGCTGATAGAGTAGTCTTGGGTTCAGTCCCTTGGTTTTCATTACCTTGTATACTTCATGCCACTCCCTTCTGGCCTGATGTGTTTCTATTGAGAAATCAGCTGACAGTCTAATGGGAGCTCCCTTGTAGGTAATTTTCTGTCTCTCTAATACAGCCTTTAAGGTTCTTTCTTTGTCATTAATGTTTGCCATTTAATTATTATGGTGCCTAGTTGTGGTTCTTTTGGGGTTCATCTTGGCTGGGACTCTCTGTGCTTCCTGCCCTTGTCTTGCTTTTTCCTTT
>NW_006297812.1:50087-68791 GCF_000327345.1 Myotis davidii | reverse complement strand
AACCCTTTGTATTTGTTTCTATGTATTAGATCAAATTGCTATGCCTCCCAGACTTTGTGGGATGGTCTTAGTATGTGTTTTTTGAGACCTAAGGGTGCAGTCTCTTAGATCTCCTGAGCTGGGAGCTCTAGGAAAGTCTCTTGCTTGAGTTATTTGGGTTCTCCAGTTGTAGTTGTGCCTTGAATTTTATTGTCCCATTCATAGATGAAATCTCCTCTCAGTCTGGCTGACTACGTGGTTCACCCCTGACCATATTGAGTGAGCTATTGTGGAGGTGCTGACAGATCAGGACAAAATACAAAATAATAAATTGCAAAACAAAAGAAGCAAAACTAAAACATACACTAAATCCCTACAGCAACAACAAAAGCAACCACCAGAGAAGAGAGAATTAGGGAAGAGAAAATAGATCACAAATGATAGAAGAAAAAAAAGAAAGAAAAAAATATAAGAAGAGAAATAACAAAACAAGCAAACAAAACACACACACACACACACACACACACACACACGACCCAAAAATGTGGGATGTGGGAGAAAAAGGAATATATAGGTGTAGAGCGGAAATAAAGAACATAAGAACAAAGAATTAGGGGAATAGGAAAAGGAAAATGGTTTAAAAGGAGGAAAAAAGAAAAGTGAGAAAATATTTGAAAAGGAAAATAGAGGAGAAAGCAGATAGACCCAAAACAAGAAGAGGAAAAAAGATGACATGAAAGGGGGAATGGAAAAGAGAGGAGAATAGAAAAAATAAAAGGAAAAAACAAGATTGTATAGGAAAAGAGACGAGGAAAATTAGATATATAAATGAAACAATAGAGGCTAGAATAATAACAAATAATAAAGCATATAGATAAAGAAGACAAATAAAAAAGGAAAAAAAATTTAAAAAGGAAGAGAAGAAATAAAAAGGTGAAGTGACATTCCTTTCAGCCAAGTTTAGAGGCCCATGGGAGCTCTCTTTGAATCCCACTCTTCTGTTCTGTCTGCCAATTCTGGGACTCCTATGAGGTACTTACGTGCTAACCACTGTCAGAAACGGCCCTACTTTGGCTTTCAGCAACCTGCTTGAAGCTCCCAGTGATCCACAGTTTGTGTCTGTCTCCACAGGACTTGGCTGCAAGCAGGAGAGGCTAATCTGCCCTCTGAAGCAGGTTTGTTCACAGCATGGGGCCCATGGCTGGGTCAGCAAACCTCCTGGTTCTCCAGGCTCTGACTCTGCCCACCTGCTTAATCAGGTATCAATCTTAATCACTCAAAAGTCTGTTTCTGAAAGGGCCTTGAGGAGCTGTTCAGATTTCAGGGAATGTGGTTGTTGCGTTTCTCTGTCCCAGGGCTCCTCCTCTGCAAGTGGCCCAAAGTATTACTCTGCCCTCGACTGGGCAGAGATCCTTGTATGCAATCCAGTGGGATCGGCCGGAAACCTGGAATTTCTATCAGCTCTCCCATGCAGGCAAAGTACCAGATTAGACTGGTGCCCAGGATAGTGGGGCAGACAGGCCCTCCCCCATCCAGTCACTGAGGGCTCCTGAGACTGTTCAAACCCTAGGCTTGGCCTCTGCTTTTGTTTCCTCTGAAAAGGTCAACATGCAGGGTGTGGCAGGCAGAGCTCCTGAGGGAGGGGCGGGCTATATCACCCAGGGCAGGGTGTTTTTTCCTTATATGCCCTGTGGCTACTGGGAGTGGCCAGCTCCTCTCAGGAAAAGTGACCATTTTGGTTTGGACGCATAAGAATGACCAAATGCAGGATTCTTGGCTACTGCTTTTCCATGTCTCCCTGCACTGCTTCCCACCCCAGCCTCTCCCCAGGCACCTCAAGCCCGCGCCT
Source organism: Myotis davidii (assembly GCF_000327345.1). Classification (NCBI taxonomy): domain Eukaryota; kingdom Metazoa; phylum Chordata; class Mammalia; order Chiroptera; family Vespertilionidae; genus Myotis; species Myotis davidii. The sequence goes on along the minus strand of NW_006297812.1, from coordinate 66,963 downwards.
CCCTCCCTGCACCAAAGCCTCCGGTGAGTAGCTTCAAATGAAAACTCCTGTGCTCTGGGTTTAGAAAACAAACAAACAAAAGAAAAAACGTGGCTCTCAGAGCAGCTCCAGACTCTGCTACAGCCTGCAACCCTGCGCCTTTTGCGCTGGATGTTACTTGGGAAGCCGGTCCCGGCTCTGATGCTCTGGCCTGTGGAGCCCAGCCTGGGTGCCGGGCCTCCATCTCCTGAGGGAACAAGCCCTCTCATAGCCTAGCGCTCTCCTCTCTCAGCCCCTGCTGGCCTGCCACCCCTGGAAGGGTCAGCTCCTCTCTCAACCTTGCCCTTCCTACTGGACTCAGGTGTTTTCTGTCCTTCCTTGATATAAGCCTCCTCCTCAGCTGGACCTCAGTTGGTAATTCCAAGTGAATGTTCTCCAATTTAGTTGTATTTCTAGTCTGGTCCTGGGACGAGGTGCACAGACACGTCTGCCTATTCGGCCTCATTTTCCCCTCCTTATTTCAACTCCTTTCTTTCTTATTCTTCTATTCTTAGGGGCCTATGCTTGAGTCCCTAAAAACAGGAATGAACTTTTCACAGTGAACTGGTGGAGTCTGGGGCACTTAGATCTGTCCTCCTGGTAACTTTGTTCTCACTAATGTCACCAAATGTGCTGGGATGGGGGCAGGAGAGGAAGATGGAATGAAGAGTGTAAAGCCAGGATCCAGGGAGTCCTATGTAGACAAAGGTAAATTTTCCTTTCATCTGTTTCTTCTCTGGCCCATTTGTCTCTCTTCTTCTCCCCCTCCGGACTCAGGTCTGGAACCAGAGTTTTAGAGATCTGATTTTCCTTTACTGTCTCCTTCCTTGACCTTCCATGACTTCCTATCATGTCTCTATCAGGGCTTGAGAGCAGAGCTAGAGCACTAAGTAGCAGAGGCTCAGGGGGCTGACCTCCTGCAGGAGGTCACCAAGAGAGGAGGCTGGCGGTCTGCCCTGCAGTGTGCCCACTGTGAACACATTAAATTCCACATTGTCCTTCCTTCCTCCAGGGAAGCTTCAGTTGGCTTGACTCTTACACCATTTTTTTATATAAAGAATTTATGACCTTGGCAAATATTAATGCTCATCACAGCATTAATTCCAGGGTTTATTTAAATGCATAGTTTTGGGCTTTGGTCAAAATGTGCTTTTGTCCACAAAGTTACCAGACTAATTTTCGTCACTGAACAGAATGTTTGACAAGATAATAATTGTTTTAGCAGCCAGTTCCCTGCTTAGAAACAGTCAGACGGAAATGCCCACCGCTGAGGCTCTCGACTTGCCAGGCCTCTGGTTCTCCTCAGAGCTTTCTTTGCTGCCGGTAGCCCACACCCATGCAAATTAGGAAGAACAGTGGCGCAGATGAGAATGGGAGAGCTCATAGTGACACTCCCCACCCACTCCCCCGTCTTGGGCTTGACCCAAGGCCATGGGGCCAGAGGGAGCCAACATCACAGGCACCCAGTGGTCACAAACCAGCATTCCCCACCACAGGCCACACCTGAAGAAGGCTGGCTGAGAAGCCAACAGCAGTCTCTGCAATGAGCTGACTGCAACAGGAGCTAATGCTTTGGAACATAGTATTATTGGATTGATTTTACGTAGATGTTTCGCTTCTCTTTATCAATGAACTGCGGACTCTGAAGGGAGCCAAAAGAAATCAGAAGAAGAAAGAGAAACAATAAGAGACAAGAAAAACAACCCTCCAAATGTCTTCCTAGGTTAAAGCTCTAGAAGGATCTTTAAAATTCTGTTCCGAATTGCTGGGTCTCTGACAGCACAATTGTGATAAACTGATGAATACCTATTTATACCAAAACATAAAACATATGGATGGTTATTTAGAGGACAAATGCATTCTGACAGATACCTAATTTTATTCCACTGATAGGATGTATCTTGTCAGACTCTTCATTTCATTTGATTTCGGTTTCTAGTTCCGTGCCATGGTGGAAAAGCATTTGTCAGGCCCTTCAGCCCCAAAACGGGTTTAAAATAGTGCCATTACAACTCTGCTTAAAATCAAGGAAAATGGTAAACACCTCCTATTACCCACTCACTCAATAAATATTATCAAGTAAAATATCTTTGTGCACCCATTTGGGTAGCAGAGAGAATTATTCAAAAATCTTCAGAATAGAGTGTGGGCAAATACCAGCCACCCATGACATAGGAATTACATATGGGCATAAAAGGAAAAAAGACTAATTCCCTCAATGCCTAATGGGCAGAAGGAGGGGGTCCAAGGTTGTACTGGAAAACTTCTCTTTCTTCATGTTCCAGCTCAAGACCTCCTTTGGGAAGCATTTTCTGACTCAAGCTTTTCTCCATTTGCTTGTACCTATCCATACCCCCATTTAACTGTTTACCACTCTGCATTGTAATTTTTCTGATAGAGAGCTTGACTTTCCATTTCTGTGTCCTTGGTGTCTAGAAGAGCACTTTGTACATAGTAGATAGTCAATGGAAACATAAATGAATGATTATCTCATTATAGCATTTATCACCTGAAATTTCTAATTTACCAAACATTTCCTTCCACCAGACCATGAGTTCCTTGAGTATGAGACTATCTTATTCATATACATTTTCTCAGCTATGATCACAGTATCGGGTATATAGCAGGTACTCAATAAATGTTTCAAAAGGATAGATGGATGGATGATGAAAGCTTGTTTGAAGCTTCTGCATATTTCTAAGTCACCAGCTACATATACACCGAACACCTTCCCTCCTCCAAGCTCCTAGCCTTTGGGTTTTGAACTTCATTTTTCCAAGAATAGGTAGCATCTGTTTTTAAAATGTGGTTTCCAAAGACTTCAAGAAATCTAGAGAAGATACTTTGCATGTCTTTTATTCAAGCCCATGAGATGTCCCCTGATATGCAGTCTTCCATTCTTCCTTAGTAATATAACCTCCAAATTTTAGCTCTGTACAAGGTGCCTGGAACAATAACATTTTCCAAGCTCCCCTGAAGATAGGCGTGATCATATGACTAAATTCTACCAGTGGGATTTAAATGGAACTTCGTGGAAGTACCCTTAAATGACAGAACATGGCCCTCTTCCTCCTTTCCTCCACTAGAATACAGTTAAGATGGCTGGATCTCAGGCCGCCATACTGAGCCATGAGTTGAAAGCCACATGCTGAGGATATGAGAACAGCAAAATATCTGCCTACCACATTGTGGCCTGCCCAATAAGTCCCGGACTCTCTGACTCTGTATTTCTTTTACATGAGAGAAATTTGGGGTTTTCTGTCACTTGCCCCCTAACTAATCCTCAAAAGCATGAGAAATATCAAGAATATCCATCAAATTAAACTGGATACAATCGAATTGACACTATGTTCACTAAAGCAATGTCCTTTTTTTATTATTGATTTTAGAAAGAGAGAGACAGAGAAAGAGAGACAGAAATATCAGTTTGTTGTTTCAATTATTTATGTATTTATTGGTTGCTTCTTGTATGTACCCTGACTGGGGATTGAACCTGCAACCTTGGCCGATAGGGAGGATTCTTTAACCAACTGAGCTACCCGGCCAAGGCAAGCCATGCCCTTTTAAATAGGAGAAACTTCACTGGAAACTCAAGGTAAGAGGTATTTGATCTCATACCTCTTTGACTCTGCTCAGGGCAGGTTCTTACCTGAAGCTCATTTCTTCCTTAATAAGAGAAAAAGAAAAGAAAAAACTACTAATGGTACTGTAAAAATATCCCCCTAGCTTCCATCAGACACAGTCCCACTCTGGAACTGTGTGTGGATCAGTCAACAACCTCCCTAATAGGAGAAATCCCACAGAAAGGACAGTTTTAACTTGGGGTTGGAAGTTCCCACCTCCAGCCCATAACTATGAAACATCTTCATTCAAATAGGCCAGAGCTCAATTTTCATCTCCATTTAGAGCACTTTGACTGTGGTCATTTTTCTGATAATGCCCAGGAATTTCATGGCTTTTTAAGCAAGATGAGGTTGAATGGTTGAATTTACTGTGGGTGAAATGCTGGCAGAAGAAACTTCAATTTAGCAACTGCTACCATGGACTACAAATCGAGGACTCTCGGAAGAGTGGTGCCATTGAAAACAGTTATTACTCAATGTTAATAAAAAAATTATGGATCTAATAAAAGTTAATGGGGAAGTATCATGTGCTATAAAACCTGCAGTCAAAGCAAAGAATGCTGGGTTGGGGGAGAAGATTCCACTATAACTCTGTACTGTCTGTGAGCCAAAATTGGCTGTGTCCATAACACTTTTGAAGGGCAAATGATTACACAAATCAAATTAAATTGTGCAATACTTAGTAATAGGATCAACTCCTTTTGTAAAAATAGAAAGGAGCAAATTCATTAACTGCAAGTGAGACCCTGGTCCATGGTTGGCTACTTTTGGTAAATATCAGTAAACTTTGTATATACCAGCTAGGTTGAGAGCTTGATTTCTCTAGTGAGCACTGTCTAAACAGAGTGGCTATGGTTCTTAGGAATTTAAGATTTCCATAGCATCCATGATCCCTATTGAGATATAGAAATCGAGAAATCCAAAACTTTCCCTCCATGCACCCACTGCCACCCTAGTCAGGACACCAACGGGACTCCCCTCCAACCCAACTGATCTCCCTACTTCCACTCCACCTTCTTTCTTTCTCCACCCATTCAAATCCATTTTCTACATGGCAGCCGAAGTGATCTTTTAAGTTTATGAATAAGATTTTTATCATCCTTAAGAAACTTTCCTTGACTCAGGATTAACAACGGGTCTCCCCTCCAACCCAACTGATCTCCCTACTTCCACTCCACCTTCTTTCTTTCTCCACCCATTCAAATCCATTTTCTACATGGCAGCCGAAGTGATCTTTTAAGTTTATGAATAAGATTTTTATCATCCTTAAGAAACTTTCCTTGACTCAGGATTAAAACCAAAATTGTTTTCAAGACTCAAAAGACTTTGTACAATTTGGAACCAACCATTTCTGTCTGATCATGAGCTGCATACCCCCCTACACGCAGCCATATAGATGGGAGTGCACCCCTGTCCTCTCAGTTCTGGGAATTTTCAGTTGCTGTGCTCACATCATCCACTATCTGCCAAGGTCATTTGGACTCATCTTTAATTTTATTTCCATGGTAGGACTTCCCCAGTACCCAGATTAGGTAAACTTCTGCTGATGTATGCCCACAAGGTATTCTATACTTGCCCCCTTTGTAAAATTTAGTTTACTATTAATTATCTGCACAATGTCAGTCTTCCCCAGTGGACTTCAAGCTTCTTAATGATAGGCTCCATGCCTTTCTCTTTTTTTCTTTCTTTAAAATTTATCATGCATACAAGTTCTTTGGTTGATCTCTTAACTTCCCCCACTCAACACTCCCCAGCCTTCCTGTTGTAATTTGACAGTCTGTTCAATGCTTCTCTGCCTCTGTATCTATCTTTTTATTATCAGGTTATAATGTTCTTTATTATCCATAAACGAATGAGATCATGTGGTGTTTCTCTTTCACCTCCTGGCTTATTTCACTTAGCATAATGCCTTTCTTATTCACCACTTTCCCCCAGTACCTAGTCCAGAGCATGATAATTATAGGCAGTCAAATCCTTGTTAATATAAATGAATAAATAATAAACGAATTGTCCCCAAAATCCAAAAGCACTTTGGTAATGCCACTGATTACAAGGTGAAATAACCGCTTGTAACCCTCAATAAGATACAAGTTAAGACATAGGTCTACACCAGAGGTTTAAAAGCCAAATCTGGAAGATGCAGCATGCTCAGAGGGGAGAGGAATTTCAGAAGTATGTGCAGCTGCTCCTCCCAACATAGACACAGTGGAGCTCTTTAAAAAAATGTTTCCATTGATTTTAGAGAGATAAAAACATCAATGAGAGACAAACATCGATGGCTTCTGCATGCTCCCTACTGGGGATCAAGACTGCAACCTGGGCATGTGCTCTGACCAGGAATCGATCCTGTGACCCCTTGGTTCATGGGTCAATGCTCAACCACTGAGCAGCACCAGCCAGGCAACGGAGCTGTGGCTGCAGCCTTGAATCATCTCTCAAAGTCAGAAGTGAGTCTTGCTCGGAGCCCTTTCACAGACTTCAAAGGAGTCCTCAGAGGGTTGAAGTTGGGAAATCATCATTTTGAAACCATCAGAGTAAAGGTTGGTTTATGCAAGATTTTCAAAAGGATGCTGATGCCTGCATGGACTCAAAGTATTTCTCACAGAGGGCTTATTAGTTGCAAAGGATAAAATGGTAACTAACCCTTTCACCAGTTGATGAAAATTTGGGAGGGACAGGTTGATATTGTCTGACTCCAGATGCGACACCCTGAGAAGGGCACAGCATCAGTGGCTGAGTATCTTGTCCTGGAATGCATAGCCCATGTCCAATGACGAAGAAGCACAACATAAACCCAACCTGAGTGACAGTCCTTGAAGGTGGGAGGGGCTCTATATTCAAAAAGATCAACGTTATCCAACACAAGAAAGGCTGTGGAAGTGTTCCAGATTATAGGAGACTAAAGAACGACACAATAAGTGTAACACATTATCCTAGATTGGGTCCTGCACTGGAGGGGAAAACATCTTCTAAAGGTTATCACTGGGTTAATTGACAAAACTAGAATAGACAATGAATTAATATAGTATCTTACAGAAGTTTATAACTATCCTGTGGTTCTATAAGAGAAAGAGAAAGCAAATACCCCTCTTTTAGGGAAATATAACTGAAATATTTGGAGGAAAAGGGCCATGATATATCCCACTTATTCTCATGTGGTTAAGAAAAAAATATTAGAGAGAAAGAACAAATAATAAAGGAACTGGATTAAGTGCCAAAAGGAGGAATCTGGTTATAAATTTTACTATTTGTATTCTTGTAATTTTTCTATAAGTTTGAAATTATTTCCAAATTTTAAAATAATTAAAGGAGCCTCCAGCTAAAACAAGTCTTCTCCCCCTTTAAGATACGCTTTTTGTGGCAACCAGGCAGAAGAACAAGCCCTGGCTCTCCATGCCAGATCCTGTGAGGCACCAGAATCGTGGTCTGATGTGGACCATCCCTAAGGATAAGGCAGGGAGGGGGGAGAGCCCACTCTCGCACACACAAAGCTCCCTCTGCTGAGCCTCGAACTCTTGAGGGTCTTCAGAACCATCCCCAGGAACTGTACCATGCAAAGCATCACCACAGAGCATGGTGCTGCTTAAGAATGTCTGGTTGCTTAGCAATCTAGACTCTACTTGACAAGACAGAGCTGAGCCCTCCCTCTGGGTCCCAGGGTTGTTGCCTTCCAGAGAGAGAGCCTCTGTTGGTCAAGTTCCAGGGGAGACTCTGGCCAGAGCCGAGTCTAGGTCCTGAGCCTTATGAAGCAACATCCACGGTAATGAGGGCTTGAACAGGCCTTCAATCAAACTACTTCAATACCCTGAGCCTCAGTTTCCTCACAGGCCAAGGGAAATAGCTGGGATCAATGATTCTCAAATCCAACTGCATATGAGGATACCTGAATGAGCTGGCAAGGAACCCATTTTGTTATCAAGGAGATCAGAATCTCTGGGGATGGGGCCCAGTCACTGGTATTTTTTGAAAGCTCTTCATAAGATTCATATGTGCAGGCAGTGTTGAGAATCAAAGGGCTAAATGACCTAATAGTTCCCAGATTTCTCTTGTAGATCTCATTGTCTGATGTCTGTAGGGATGTTTTGATTCCTAGTCTCTTCTTCCTCCTTTACCTCTAAATGGAGCCCCTTGACCCCAATACTTTGGGCTCAGCTCTGCCCCACCCCTAGGACTATCCTTGACTGAGCCCAAGTCCCTCAATCCCAGCTCAGCCATCTCTGCTGCTGATCCAGCCACTGTCCAGCCCCTTATTTCTCGAGGCTCAGATCTACTTTGTGCCTGCCAAGAACTGGGAAGAGTTTGAAATTTTACAGTACTTACAAAGTAAAAAGTTAGCTTGTTGCATTTTTCTCAAAATTTTAAACTATGTTTTTATTGATTTCACAGAGAGGAAGGGAGAGGGAGAAAGGGTTAGAAACATCCATGATGAGAGAGAATCATTGATCATCTGTCTCCTGAATACCCCCTACTGGGGATCCTGACTGGGAATCGAAGTGTGACCTCCTGGTTCATGGGTCCATGCTCAACTACTGAGCCAAACTGGCCAGGCAGCCTGTTGCATTTCTATAGATGCTAGTAGAAGACATAATATTCCTGAGTCAGAGACAAGGGGCCATTTAATACTTACAGCAGCACCAGTGTGTTTTTATTTTTGCGCCAGTTCCCCGAGCCCCAATACTCACAGAGCAACATGAACAAGTCCAGATGGCACCTGCACACGATGTGGGTTGTATTACAGAGCAGAAAGCCTGAGCTTAGGAAACTGAAATCTTTTATAATGAGCAATAGCATGGGCCCTTCTCCAGAAAGAGACACAATCTCTATTCCCCAAGCTGTTTGCTATACAATCATCCTTGAAAAGAGAGCCCAGTGCTCTGCATGCAAAATGTGCAGATATACTAGAGACCCGTGGAGAATTGCCGCTCACCAGCTCCCTAGTTCTAACACCCTGTGCTGAAACTCCTGACTTGCTCATCTGCTAGGATAAGGGCCCTGGCCCTTGTTAATTCTCTCAGAGCTAGTGTTCTACCTCAGAAGCCCTGTTCTGCATCTGGGACCTGTTTCCCTAGGGCCAACTACCTATATCTGGATTGCCCATCACCACAATCCCCCAGATTACTCCTCCCCAAACTTTCTTCCTAGACAAACCCATGGTGAGAGTTTCTGAGCTGGGACAGAATGTGAGAATGGGGCAGAGCTGGCCTGAGGCTGCAGAGCAAGGAACCAGAGGAGACAGGAAGAGCAGCATCAGGGCAATTGAGGGATGCAAGCTCATACAATCTAAACCAGCGTTTCTCAACCTGTGGGTCACGACCCCTTTGGGGGTCGAATGACCCTTTCACAGGTGTCGCCTAAGACCATCGGAAAACACATACATAATCACATATTGTTTCTGTGATGAATCACTATGCTTTAACCCCTTCCCCGGCAGAAACGTGTATACTCGTTTTCACAAAATGTTCTTTTTCAGTCATCGACGAGTATACTAAGAAAATATGGTAAAAAAAATATGGTTTATAGGAAGACGAGTTACAAACTGTTTTCATAACCAGCATCAAAAATACTATATAGAACCAAAATAAAAAAATTAGTCTGAAAAAGAAACGTTTTTAACAAAAAAATTGTTGGGGAAGGGGTTAATTATGTTCAATTTGTAACAATGAAATTGGCGGTCACCACAACATGAGGAACTGTATTAAAGGGTCACGGCATTAAGAAGGTTGAGAACCACTGATCTAAACAATAGTTCCTGGCCTTCATTGTGCATCAGAATCGCCTGGAGGCCTTGCTGAAATGTAGATTGCTGGGTCCCACCCCAAATACCTCTCATTGACTCGGTCTGAGGTGGGGTCTGCAAATATGCATTTCTAACTAGTTCCCAGGTGGTACGGACACCACCCTGGTGTAAACCTTGTCAGTGCAAAGCAGGTGAGCTGAGAAATGACAACCAAGTTGAGAAACATGGGACCCCAAAGGGAGACACAAGGGCAAAGGAGGGTTACCGAACCTGGAGGGACATTGGTCAGGCCTGTGATTAGAGGCAGGAAACCTTTTATAAAACCCCTTCAGCTTTGCCTGCAGGTCAGAAAGGACACTGTTGGGATTGTTTAGAACAATGACATGTTGGGCTTCCTGGCACTGGCTGCTTGTGACCCCAGGCACCATGCCCACCTTTAGCCATGCTTCCTCCCAGTGTCTGCAGCGGGCTCTGCTCTCGGGGTCTTGCCCTACCCCACGGGCAGGTCTGGTTGAAGTTTTCGGTTCTCCCAGCCTGGTCCCATTAGAATAACTCATCAGGCTATTTGTCTCCCATGCCCCCTCCACACACACACACACACACACACACACATACACACACACCAAGCCCATCCTCCCCCTGCCCTCCGCTCTGTGCCTGGGGGCTGATGCCCTAACACACTGAAACACCCGGGCTCCCTCATTGCCAGTTCCGCTTTCCAGAGGCGCTCCTGTCTGTTCTTCACACTCCTCCTTCCTCCTCAGAGTGACTCACAATATTTGCAACCTACCCTGTCTAGCACTGCTACTAGGTGGCTCCCGCACCTCAGTTCCAGATTTTAAACTGGGAAAGTGTTTCTATGAAACTATTTCCTCCCCTTGTCCCTTCAGCACTTGGGATGGCAATGGTTCCCACTGTTATTTCCAGGTACATCACAACCAGTGCCTGTTCCCTTAGCCGAGCCTGCACCTCTGCAAGCAATCCCTTCAATGAACCTCAACCTCTGAGTTGGACTGTTTCCTGATGGGACCCTGGCTGACACCCCTGCCTTGCCTGGCCACACTCCAAGATATGCCAGAGCTCCTCTCTGCTGGACAGAGGTACTGAAAGGGGCCTTTCTCAGTGACAGTGGAGAAATAGCTCCCTGCACCTTCTTGGGCATCCATCCTGAACCCCAGGCCGGGCCACAAGGCTCCCCAGTGATGCGGAGACAGCAGCAGGGTGAAGCCCAGAAGATATGACCAGAGGCCTTGTCTCCAGGCGTTGGAGGCCTGCCTCCCCCAGGTGGAAGCAGGCTCTGTGACAGGGCCAAACAGAAAGAGAAAGGCTGCGCCCAGAGAGCCAATGTGCTCCTGAGGCCCAGCTAACCCGCTTCCCCAAAGCCATGTCGGAAACAGCAGGCTGGTACAGCAGCACTCTGCAGTCTCAGATGATGTTGCCATGGTAACACTAGGGTCACTGCTTAGCAACAGGCCAGAGCTGCAGGAAGTTGCTAAGGTATTTTCACATGTGTTAAAGCAAATGGATGTTTATCTCAATCTTGAGTGTAAATACGCTGTGGGAGAAAAGAGAAAACATACACACACAAACCACCTGCTGATGTGCATGGCAGCTGATCCTTGAGGCCTGGAGAATGTGGCTTCTTGCCCAGCCAGTGTAGCTCAGTGGTTGAGCATCGGAACCATGCACCAAGAGGTCACCAGTTTGATTCCCAGTCAGGGCACATGCCCAGGTTGTGGGTTTGATCCCCAGCAGGAGGCATGCAGGAGGCAGGCAGCCAATTGATGTTCATGCATCAATGTTTCTATCTCTCCTTCTCCCTTCATCTCTCTCTAAAATCAATAAAAACATATTTTTTAAATGTGCCTCCTCTCCGGAGAAGGCAGACAGGGAGACCATGTATGACCCAGTGAAGAACACTCTCTTACCCTCTAACACAGCTGCCCACCTGACTTCCCGCTCACCAAGTCTCACAACCTTCACCACCACCTAATTTCTAATATAGTTCCAGACTTAAATGGTTTTTGAGAGGCCGTGCAATTTAGGAATTACATGTGTGGACTCTAAAGTCAGACTGGCTGGGTCTAAATCCTAGCTCTGGCCCTTTCCTGCTCTATTACTTTGGCCATGAAACTTCTCTGGGCCTCAACCTCTTCATCTGGAAAATGGTAATATTAACAGTGCCTACCTTTCAGGATTATGAGTGAATTAAGTAATCTATCCCATGTCAAGCACTTAAAACAGTGCTTGGGAATGCAATAAGTACTTTATTAATGATAGCTGTTTTTAATATTCAGTGAAATCATAGAAACTTTCCCATGTGCCAGGCCCTGTAGGAGGAATCCTATATAATAAAAGCCTAATATGCAAATCGACCAAACAGCCAAACAACCAGCAGAATGACTGGTCGTTATGATGTGCACTGACCACCAGGGGGCAGATGCTCAACGCAGGAGCTGCCCCCAGCCCGCAGGCCCCAAGCCAGCCAATGTGGGCACCAGCAGGGGCTCCCTGATCACCCTGCCTGTCGCCCCTCAGATTGGCCCTGATCACCAGCCAGGCCTAGGGACCCTACCCATGCACGAATTTTGTGCACCAGGCCTAGTAAAGTATATAAAGGTCAGTGAGAAGTTGGCTCTGTCCTCCTGGGGTCCACATAAATTCCTAAGTCAGGTGGTAAGGAGAGGGCCAACTCATAGGCTGGTCATTCAGGGCACCCCAAATCTAGCTCCTGGCCTTGCCTACTTAAAGGGTAGTTGTGACAATAAAATAAATGCATGCAAGAGTCCAGGATGGTGCCTGGCATACAGAAAGTGCTCAGTAAAGTTTACCTACTACTACTAAAATAGCTATCATCATTCCTCCCCTGCCACACACCAGCTCCAAGCCCCTGCAGCTCCATCCGGGCCTCTTTCCACTGCTCCTAACCCCTGGAACACTTCCCCTTCTCTTCCCTCCAGGCCATGCCTATGTGAGACCTGCGAGAGAAATTCCAGCCATGCTTGTTCCTGAAAACCCCTTCAGGCCCCAGGCTCTGGTCATCCCTCTTCCTTGATCACACCAAGCTCCCCTGGTGTTCACTGTCTGTCCTTCTGCCTCGTGTCTTCAGGTGTTTGTATCTTGCTTCCTGAACCAGAGTGTGAGCCCTCTCTCTCAGACACCCCTTATACATCTTCTCATATCCTCTCAACCTTACCGCTCTCGCCCTTTACCACTGTCTCACCTCGATTGTCCCCATAGTTACAGGCTCTGTATGGACTCCACCCAACTGCCACCCAGTTACCACGCTGGCTCCTGGGGCCACTGTGCCTCAGCAAAGGAAGCGCACAGTGGGCACATGACCATCGGGATCGCTGGTCTTACCATGTTTTCATCGTCCAGAACCGGGGCCAAGAAGCCTGGCAGAATAAACAAAGGCACCAGCTCAGTGATAACACCCCAAAGTGCTGAGGCACTGTTATCTGGAAGGTGGGAGACACACTGAACCTTCATCCCATATGGTCCCATATGCCCAGGAACCAAGATCTCGAGTCTGGGAGCCAAGCAGTGAACAGAGCACTTGCCCTCTCTCCCCCACGTACAGAATGCACACTCTGTCTGCAGCGAGGCCCTGCCAGGTGAACGTCCAGGTGTCAGGAAAGAGCCTCCTCTGTCAGGATTGCACTGAACCGGAAGCTGAGAAACTATGAGTCAGTGGGCACTCCTAAACCAATGGACAAGCAGGCAAGGCCAGGGTTGCTGCACCGGTGGGATTAAGAGCCCTGATTCCAGGAGGAGCTGTGGTTGCTATGCAGTGGGCATGGAGAGGATCACTTCTAGAACCCAGGGGCTCCCTGGGGCTTTTCTAGGTGCTTAAACCCCAGGAAAAACTGTCAAGGGGTGACTGCAAGGGCCTAGCAAGGGCATGACAGCTAAGGGCAATTCAGGGGTAAGTTTAGTCTCTGTCTTTGCTGCCTGCCCAGTGGACACGTGGGCCAGCAACACCTGTGTCACCTGCAAGCTCCTTAGAAATGCAGACTCTCGGGCTTCTCCCCAAACCTCTGGACCCAAATCTGCCTTTTAACCCACCCCCAGGTGCTCCACGAGCATGTTGAAGTGGAGAAGCGCATTAGGCAGCCCCCTGGGCAAGCATCCTAGAACTTTCCCTGAAGGGGAGGGAAATCGAGGATGAGTACTAATGGGTGGAGCTGAGGAGATGAATATTAATCACGTCCTCAAACCAGTGGCAGAGGTGGGAGCTGTCATTCTTTCCCTTAACCTCTTTTCAGTCTGGCTGCTTACAGCCTTGCTGGAGAATTTGTGACTGGGTCAATTTGTGCTTTTCCCTCGGGGGAAGCACAAGGGTATTGGATTCTCACAAAAATGTAGGTTCCTATTCTACTAGGGGGACTGGATATGAAGGAAGAACAACAGCAGAGCTGAGCAATGCTGGCCTGAGTTACAGTGACATCTCCCATACGCCCCTCAGATCCTGTTGGCTTCCCCTCTGTCAGGGCCTTGGCTGCTGGCTCCACACCAGCTGCGATGCTGCGTGGACTCCACCACCCAGCACCCAGCCACATCGACTCAGGTGATCACCATACCTTAGTTCTTGGTGTGATCTGGCTTCCCATGGGCCCAAAGGAGCATGGCATGCAAACTAGTTAACTCCTCAGAGCAAAGTTTAGTGGAAGAGAGCCTTTCTCTGTGCCCCTCCCTTTGACAAACTGTCTCCGAGTAGGCAGGTTGTGTGGGAGCAGGAACACTACACAGGAAAGCGCATGTCTTAGTCCGACCTGCAGGAACATTGTGTGTTCCTTTCAGGGAGTGTCTGGGTTTCCTGTCACCCCAGAGCCTGATCTTCTGCGGATAGCCAACAAGGACTTGATGGATCTCATTGACTTCTGTCTGTGCTGGAGCTACACAGTCTCTTGGGAACCCCGTGCCCAGCACAGCCCCAGCATCCATCACAGTGCTTGGTACATAATAAACACTCAACAACTATTTGAGAAACAGATGGATGGCTAAGTGAAGAAGTGCCTTCTATCCTGGGACACAGGCTACTGTATATTTGTAAGACATATCAGAGTGAGGAAAATGAAGTACCAAGTTTAATGCCTAAAAGAAAAGATAAAGTATTTGATCATGCTTTGGCCCCAAAAGGCTATCCTCCTCATCCACCATCACCACCACGAATGAAACACAACAGCTGGAATTTGGGACATGGTTTTAAAGAATCCCCTACATTTTTGATTCGTGGTTGGGTAAATGGCAGCATAGATATTTCTAGCTAGAATCTTGGGAAATTACACAGCCACTCCTTAGCAATCCCTGAGCTATTAGAGAAAAGTAAGCCAGGAGAAGAACTGTCATTTTGTGGGAGGTGAGGAGTGGCTGTGTAATTTCCCAAGGACACCCTGAGCCCAGGCAGGGAACTCACACATCAACAGCAGTGCTGGTAATATCAAAGTTTAGGAAACTGACACCGTGCCTTTCACACGTTTTTGAACTGATTATTGGTTCTGGATAATTCACTCCCCCAAAAGGCGTGACTGTATGACCATGGTTTTGCTGAAGCATTACAAAGAAAAAAAGAAACCTTCCCAAGAAGCCCTGGGGGGTGCATTTCCCACAGGTGAGTTGTGATGAAGGGCTGTCTGGAGACCACAGGCCCAGCCCCTCCCCCTGAACTGCCCCAGGAGACACATTCCTGGTCCAGAACCCAGAAACTATTCACCCACTGCAAGCAGCAAGATGATAAGGACAAAACTGCTCCCTGAGGAGAACTGTGTCCTTGGGCAGAGCAGTGGGGCGAACTAATTTCTATTAATGAGGCTGTAAGCTACAGTGTTTGTCTACAAAACAGGATAATTCATGAAGAGTAAATATGTCAACTAATTCAAGAGACACGCTAAATCTCCATTGTTTTCTGAAGCTCAGGTTGCCTGCCTCCATAAAACGTGATGCGCGCCTTCAATGTGTGCAGCAGGATCCGTGAGATTGCAGAATGCCACATTAACTCAGAGCTCCTGGGCTAATGAGGGTGAGTCCATTTTGCAGTAATGAATTGTTGGTAATAGCCCATCATTGAACAGATGTCTCATCCGTCATTGCACCGAGACGCCCACACTCCAGAGCCCTCGGATAGCCTGGGGAGGTGGTACAACCTGGGGAGGGACCCCCATTTCTGGACTCCTGAGTAGAGCCAGCCCCACGAAGAAAATCAGTAGGTGCCTACACAGTGTAATGGGTACCCCCCAAATCTTCCCTAACTCAAACTATGTCCCTACACACCTGTCATAGGGCTTAAATGATCCTTCTTTGCATTGTATCCTATTAAAATGTAAATATGTCACCTGGAAGAAGTAATAGATTAAATTAGCATCCAGTATTACTTATTTTCACATTAGGGAGAGCTGGGCCCTGAGGGAGTGACAGGAGGGCAGGTCATCAGTGCTGAAAGGTGACAAAGAAGAGCCCAGAAGGTCTCGGGTCAAAGGGGCAGAGCCAGGCTGGGCCTGCAGCAGGCATGCCAGCCCAGCAAACTCTTAACCATCCCATCACACTGATACTGTTTCCCCGATTACCTGAGCAGCTCAAAGAAAGGGGTGTAACATTTATCTTAGCAAATTCCAAGAATCTGGCACACAACTATTTAGAAGATCCCAAGTATCTCTCCAATAAAGATACTGGGGGGGGGGGGGGGGGGATGGGGGAGAAAGGGGTTTTAATATGAGGAAACAGGAGACTTGACTTTGGGTGGTGGGCACAAAGTGCTATGTACAGATCTTGTAACTTTGAAATCCACACATTAAACCTATATGTTCATTTTGGCCAATGTCACCCCAATAAAATTCTTAAAAAAAATAAGTGAACTTTACCCTCACACCCCCCGCCCCTCCGAGGAAATCAGAAGAGCTATTATTGCTATTTTGTTTTTGAGGAAACTGAGTCTCATGGAGGCCCATTCACTTGCCCAAGCACAGCGGATCAAGGAGACACAAGCTCTGGACACACAAAGAGGCAGAAAAGCATGTGCACTTTGTCTAAGATGAAGAGTATACATGGGAAGTAAGAGTGGAAAAAAAGTAGGGCCAAATTCTGGGTGCTTTTGAACATCAACCTGAGGGTTTTAGATGTTACTCAGGAAGCTGTTTGTTTAGAGACTGGGAACGCAGGAAGCCAAAGAATGCACTGAAATGTGCAAAGTAATATTTTAGAAACATTATTGACATACACTCAATAATGCCATATAGCAGCCTTATTTGAAAAAGCCAAAAAGTAAAAACCATCTAAATGTTTGTAGGCAAATTAGCGATAATTTCGCGCTGAAGTTGCTAGAGGGCCAGACCATTATACATACGGAAGCAAGTTTTACCACGACAATAAAAGTGATTTTTTTTTCTGAAGATATGGGTAAGCAATGCGATTTAACAGCCTTTGAACGTGGAATGGATACACACACACACTCTCTCTCTCACACACTCACACTCTGAGTGGCCAGATTCTTGTGACCACC
>NW_006297812.1:26685-49001 GCF_000327345.1 Myotis davidii | reverse complement strand
GATGTTCACTGTAAAAATGTCTGGGAGTTCAGAAAAAGTTGAGAGTAAGGAAAAGTGATGAGGGTGGATGATGTTCCTCTTTTTAGAGGTAAGAGAATGTGTGAAGAGCCCAGAAGAGTTAAGAATGTAAGGAAGCTACATGCAGTTTAAGGCAGGGAGAGTGAAAGGATGAGAGGTGGGCGTAGCATGTGGACCTCCATTTACACCACGTTAAAGAACTTGGCTGCATATGCTCAATAATTGTGCTTTACTCTCCCATTTGTATTTCGTATCTATATTCATGTTATCTCATCCAACCTTCTAACAATTGTGCCCATTAGAGTATAGTACAGGAAGCATGAAACACAAGGAATTGGAGTGGAATTTCAAGCAGACAGGAATTTATTATAGCAATTAGATGTTTACATAATCCATTGAATAGAGGGAGGGATAGAAGTTGGGTTTGCCTTTCTACCACTGATTTCAGGACACATTGGTCTAATGAGATGACGAAGCTGCTGCTATTACTGCTATTGACACAACTGACTCACAAAAATTAGCATTGGCCCTGCAATGCAGAATGTTGTTGCTAGTAGCCACACCAGCGAGATGACCTCCATCTCACTTCTAATGCCTACATGACCATCTCACTGGCAGAATCTGGAACCACAGCATAAGAGATTTGATGTACTAGCCCCTGTGTTACAGAAAGATATCAGTAAGCAGAAGCAATTCCTGATAGGCAGCAAATAATCATATCTATACTAATAAAAGGGTAATATGCTAATTAGACCAGACATCTTCTGGGCGACCTTCTGGACAAAACAACGGTGGCAGGGCTGAGGCAGAGGCAGTTAGGGGTGATCAGGCCAGCAGGGGAGAGCAGTTAGAGGGATCAGGCCAGCAGGGGAGAGCAGTTAGGGGGATCAGGCCGGCAAAGGAGAGCAGTTACGGGGATCAGGCCAGTAGGCAGGGGAGTGGTATGGAGCCAGCAGTCCTGGATTGCGAAAGGGATGTCCAACTGCTAGTTTAGTTGGACAACCATTAGTTGGACATCCTCCAAGGGGTCCTGGATTGGAGGGGGCTGAGGGCCTCCCCTCCTGGCACAAATTTTTGTGCACCGGGCCTCTAGTAGATGTATATTTCTCTCTCACTTGCTCTCACTTTCTGTAAAAATTAATAAAAGCATATTTTTAGGTAGTATTTAAAAAAAGAAAAGAAATTAATGACTAGTGAAGAGATTCCTCATCTGAGTCAGAACCAGAATAGTAGCAGTGGAACTAGAGAGAGGCTGCACATTTGAGAGATTTTATGAATAACAAACAGCAGTCTTGGTGACTGATGGATGAGGAGTGGGGGAGGGACAGGAGGAATGAGGGAGAGTGACTAGATTTCAAACCCACTTAACTGAGTGACAGCAGTGGGAGATCTGGATGGGAAGCTAGGACTTTTGGCTCTTGGTCCAACAGCAACTCTGTGTGCTAGATTTCCTGGGATACTTCCAATCATGTATGACTTATTCTTTTCAATAATGGTGATTTCACTAAATATATAATAAAATATGATTTCATTTTGGTAACTTCAAAAGGTTTTTCATATTAAAAAAATTTTAAAGTGATAAATCAGGAAAAGCAAATCATTTGTCAGAAGATATCTCCCAATTTTTAGTTGTGCAAATATAGTCCCTACGATTGATTACATGCAGGGTGTTACCAGTGCGGCTCTGGAGTCTGCGAGTCCCGAATGCAAATCCAGATGGACCCATCACTTAGTACTTGTGTGACATTGAATGAGATGCTTGACTTCTGCTGGGAGGGGGCCCTTGAGCCTCCCGAGGTGGCAGAGAAGGGGCTGCAGAAGCAGCTATCAGCCACGCTGCCACCATTGCCCTGAGCATGAGAAAAAGTGACTGGTGAAACCCAGAGAGAGAAGTAGGCAAAGCTTCAACTAACAACGTTTTCCCTCTGGAACAATCCCTGTGTTTCATCCAGAGATGATGTGGGGGGGTTTGTCTCTTTTTTTTTGAGAGACAGACCTGAAGAGAAAATGTAATTACTTTTTCCTGCACTTGAATTTCAAGGCAGTGTCCTTTTAAAATAAAAAAGGCACTTGAGGAGTATAAGGGAGGTGGCAGGGAGAAATGAAGGATGGAGAAGAACTATTCATACTGAAGCCTGTGACATTTCACCAGTGACTCCTTTTGGGAGCAGCTAGTACAAATGTCATTCAGCTGAGACAGTAGGAATGAGAGAAAGAGGTGGGCTGTGCAGGAAATAGCACGGCTCTCTCCTCCTCTCACAACTACTCCCCTCCCGCTAAATCCTGGTTCTCCGGAGAAGTCAGGACTGGGCACAGCTGAGGTCACTGGCCTTGCGGTGGCTGCAGACATCCCGTAGCTGTCGCTGCAGTCATAATGCAGCACACGCCCAACCCCAGGAGAGCTGCAGAGCCTTGGGGTCTCTGTCCAGAGTCAGGGAAGCTCTGAACCCCATGTGGGCCAGAGGACCAGGGGAGACAATGCCATGTAGCCGCTTTCACCAGAGCCTCTCAGCTGTCAACACTGGGCTCTTTGAGCTGATGATCCAGGGACATAATGAAGGAAGGAGAAGACGGAGTGAAGTTAACCCCGGGTTGAACCCTGCCTTGACACTTACTGTGTGATCTTAGCAAGTTATTTAACCTCTGCGTCTCAGTTTCTTCATCTGAAAAAGGAGTAATATAGCTACAAGGGTGCTGGGAAGATGAGATGTAGGTGTTGCAAGCACCCAGCAGTGAGCAGGTGCTTGACAATGTTACATATACTCACAGATCATGAAGGGAACATCAAGCTCACATGCAGGCCCCTGGCGGAGGTCTCAACGTCATTTTGCAGGAGGATGGACATTCATAAAACTCAAAAGGGCGTGATGAGACTGTTCTTTTGGGCTCCCAGTGCTCCCAGACAGCTGCTCCTATCTCCAGAGATTGATGAGACCTTCAGAACTAATGGAAGCTTCTGGGGCCTGAGATGCTTTACCCACTGGCAAAACCACTTCTTAAAAATACGTTTTTTATTTACTTGCAATGATTTATGCTTCCACACACTTTCCAAAAATATTCGCTGCTACTCACTGAGGTGAAATCCACTTGGCAGCATAATGTTGGTGCATGATAAGTGTGCACTTCCTATTGCCTGGGTTCCTGCGGCTTTTGTCAGGGTCTGAGTGTGCTGTCCAAATGCTGATCTGGAAGGGGTCCCCGCCCTTCTAGAAATCAGTGGTGTCCAGTATAAACCAAGGCCTTAGAACTACCAACCATATAGGGCTGGTTCTTATGAGTACTCTAAGGAATAAATTCAAAGAAATCGCTTTGGAAAGGATTAAGCTTAAAACAAGTTGTCATTAAACATCAACAGAAACAATTACAAGCAAGAGAAAGTCACGTGGAGGGAATTATTGAACAAGTTGGAACTGAGTTTCTTCATTGTGGCAAATGCAGGTGATTCATGTAGTTCTGTTTCAGGAGCAGAGAAGAAAAGTTGCTGGACAAAAGGCTGCCTCTTTTTCAGAAAGCAGACATGTTGACTCTTATCTGCCAGGCGCCCTGCTCAGGGCATGTCTCCCAGCAGAACAAGATCCTGACCCTAAGCCTCCCAGGACCAGGGCGTCCCTGTCTGTAAACGGAATAAGCTGGCACTGGACTGGTGACTTACAGGCCTGATCACAAGTTCAGTCTGAGAAGTGCCCCTCTCATCACTGAGTTCCTGACAGTGGAATGCATGATTTCACTGCGAAGTCACTCTCCTGCACATCCTCGGGTGTCTTGGGGGACACTGTGGAGGAGGATTCGTGGATGGTGAGGAAGCTTGACTATAGGGTCTTCATGTGGGTCACTGTTCACCCACACCAGTGAGTAGCCAAAAAGCTGCCTGCTGCAGGAGAGAAGGGGGAAGGGGAGCCCAGCCTAATTATGTTTTCTTGCAAATTAAGTGCTGTGACAACTCCAGCACTGAAACATACACAGTGTCTGCTTCATTAACGAGCTGGAGAAAACAAGTGCTAATAATTGATTGAGGCATGAGAATCAGGCACTGGGAAAGTACCCAGCGGAGTTCCGCCTGCCAGTTCTCCCTTCGAGGCGGTGACTAGCATTCCAAGCTCCCCAAAAAAAACATCTGCAGAAATAGTCTCAACTCCTTGTAGATGCTGCCCTCGACCTGTGAAGAGCGAAGCAGATGAGGACGTAGTTCTCCATCCTTCCACTTACCCACAGGTGCCAGCCGGAGCCCCTCTGGGCTGGGGACACAGCATATGTCATAGGGGCAGGCTTCCCTGACCCATTTACCCAGGGAATGGAAAGACTGTGAGTTGTGAGTGCGTTCAGACCAAGGGACAACAGCCCTGCCATTGGAGCCTCTGACCCAGCAGACCAACCTTGCTCAGTGTAAATCAGGAGGCCCAGGAGAATCACAGCACAGACCTCCAGGGTGCGGGAGCAGGCATGCCCTCCCCGACGTCTCTCCTCCCTCTGAGGAGCCGTTCCTGGCTTGTTTGGTACTAGAGTTCGGCAGAGATTAAACACCTGCACAGTGACCATGGGATCTGAGTTGCCCATCATGAACTGGGTGCTAATCCTTGAAATCAATCCATGGGATCTGAGTTGCCCATCATGAACTGGGTGCTAATCACCCACAAGCATTGAACACACAAAATTTGAACACACACACAAGCATTCTATCACCAAAGAGGAGAAGTGTATTCGAGAAGCTGGCCCTGCTGGGAGGAGCTGCAGCCACAGACAAGAGGAGGAGGTCACCGTGACGCTTCAAGCCCGGTATCTCCAGGCAATACTTCCAGCTGGGAATTTAAGTGAGGACCGGCACTCCTCATATAAAATAGTAGAGCAGTGGTTCTCATGTGGGGGGATCCCGCCCCCATGTCTGAAGACAACTTGAATGCCACAACCAGGGAGTGCTATAGGCATCTACTGGGCAGAGGCCAAGGGTGCTGTTAAAAATCCCACAATGCACAGGGCAGTACCTCCTCCAACCTAACAAGAATTATCTGACCCAAAATGTCAAGAGTGGCATGGTTGAGAAACATTATGGAAGAAGGGAAAGAAGACGGGAAAAGGAAGGAAATCAGAGATTAACACATACCCAACAGAAAACATGCACAGATATGAATGTCCTCATTTTCCAACCAGTTAAGGCAGTGGTTCTCAACCTTGGCTGCACATTAGAATCAACTGGGAATCTTTATTAAAATCCTGATTTCTGGGCCTCATCCTCCGGACATTCTGTTTCTTTGTTACTAATGTTGTGGTCCCACCCCATAGCAAAGAAACAGAATTTCCGGAGAATGAGGCCCAGAAATCAGGATTTTAAAAAGATTCCCAGGCGATTCTAATGTGCCGCCAAGGTTGAGAACCACTGAGTTAAGGTCACAGTTGATAGTCGTTCACTCATCCCATGCTTGTCTGTGAGCATGTTAATTCTCCCAGACAAAGGGCCATGCTTTCCCCCGATCCTTGGAGGAGTTTTATTGCCAGAAAGAGTTTGAGTCCCTGTTCTAAGTAATTACTTATATCTCCCTATTCCTGTCCCAGACCCACTTTCAGGGACAAATGACCTAGGACACTGATAGGACCCACCAATCTGATCTAGAGAACCCCAAGGGGAGTAGTTTGGGGCTCAGGATCACTTTCATCAGTGCAAAAAAATAAGGATATTTTACATTTTCCTTATAGTCTGACTCCATATCTATGAATTCAGTATTAGGATAACTCTCTTCATTCATGTAATCAATAAATATTTATTGAGCACCTACTATGTGTCAGCTGCTATGCTAGTGGACACTGCAAAAGTAAAGAGAGTAATTTCTGCCCATCTTCACAGAGCTCAGGACTATGGTGCTATGATCATCACTACCATTTTCATCACAGGCTAATTGAAATGGGAAACCAGAACTCAAATCTCATTCGGTTCTTTCCCCAAGAATCTATAATTAACTCAGGTTGTCTCCTGCCCTGAGCTTAACCTGCCCAGAACCTACTGGTTGGGGCGAGTATCACGCAACATCCCATTGTTCTTTACTTCCTTCAGTTCGTCTGGGAATGTCTGGTGACTCAGATGGTCAACTTGCCAGAGCCCTTCTCCACGAGGATAATGAGAATCCACCTGAGAAAGGTACCAGGGGGCTTTGAAAGAGCTGTTCTGGAAGCTCAGCTTAAGGAGGAGGCATCTATAGAGTGTCTTACACTTGCTCATTGGTTCAACTTCCATCACCTTGCCTTCTGATTCCTATGGCCATACCTTCTGTGATGGTTATTACTGTTATGCCCAGATTTCAAGATCCCCAAGAAAACTACACCAGGGAGCCAGTCCGATGCAAAAGCAGAAGGTTCTTTATTGAGCTAGCTAACTCGACCCCGCCCTCCGGTCGACTCAGCGATCAGAAGCAGAGTGCCACCCGTGAGAAAATCAGGGCTTTAATAGGGGGGTGGAGTGAGGGGAGGGGAGCTGACTGTGGGCCCTGCCGATTCGCCAGGCGCAAGTCGGGTCTCGTTACACAGGATGTGGTCATCTCTATGGCGCGCATGTTCCTTGATTGTCATTGGTTAGTTTAAAGAAATCCCGGCTTCCGGGAAGAAGGTACTTTCCTGAGCACATGGCGACTACCCCAACATGGAGAATCCGGGCTGAGATGGAGGGCATAGCCCTCGCCCTTTCAATTACCTATTGTGTTTCTATCATCTCTATTTTTAACTTTGTGGTTATTGTCATGAAATGAAATCCTGACATTTACTTCATCTCAGGACTCTATACTATCCCTTTGTGGTTAAGAGTGTACACAGAATTTTGAGATTTTTCACTTTTCTTGTGTTTATTTATTTATTATTTATCCAGTATATATTTATTGAGCATCTATTCTATACTAGGCACTCTTTTAAGTACTTAGAGTTTACATTCACAGAGAAAGCAGTGACAGAAAATAAACAAATTGGCAGAGGTACAAAAATAATGAAAGCAAGGTGGGGTGGAGAGTGATTAGGACAGGGAACAGGGTTACACAGCGGCCAGGGAAGGCTCTCTGAGAAAAGAAGGGACAGAACCACCTAAATGAAGTGAAGAATCAGCCAGGCAAAATCTGAGGAGAGAGCACTTCAAGCAGAAGGAAGAGCAAATACAAGGGTTTCCAGGCCGGAACACACTTTGCATGTGAAAGGGGGCCGGGATGGCTGGAGCAAAGTTAGCCCAGGGGCCTGCTATGAAACAAGGTCTGTGATGTACTCAGAATGTAAATCACATCAAGTCACATGAGCCATAGGAGAGTTTGGACCTCATTTTGAGTATGATGGGAAACATTAGAGGAATTTGAGCAAGAAAGAGGCATGACCTGATTTACATTTTTAAAAAAAACTGCTCTGGCCACTATGAGGAAAATCTTCCAGCGGGAACCCAGAGTGTGAGCTGGGAGAGCATTTAGGAGGCAGTGGGAGATGTGTTAGAGAGAAGGTGACACTTGGGCTGGTGGAGATGATACCTCGTCAGACATGGGATAAACTTTAAAGACAGCACTGATATGCCTGGCCAGTGTGGCTCAATGGTTGAGCATCACCCATGAATCAGGAGGTTACGGTTCGATTCTGGTCAGGGGGCACATGCCAGGTTGTAGGCTCAATTCCCATTAGGGCATGCAGGAGGCAGCCGATCAATGATTCTCTCTCATCATTGTTGTCTCTATCTCTCTCTCTCTCCATCTCCCTTTCTCTCTCTGAAACCAATAAAAATATATTTTTTTAAATTAAAATGAAAGACATCAATGGTAGACAAAGAGTGAAAGACAAAGGGCAGCCTCAAGAATGAGTACTGGGATTGGCCAGCTGGCACATTACTACAACCAGGTGGCACATTACTACAACCAAGTGGCATATTACTACATCCAGGTGATACAGTACTACAACCAGGTGGCACATTACTACAACCAGGTGGCACATTACTACATCCAGGTGACACATTACTACAACCAGGTGGCACATTACTACATCTAGGTGACACAGTACTAGATCCAGGTGACACATTATTACACTGAAGAAACCTGTGAGAGGAATCGTTTGGGGGGGATATGTTGGGATACAGAATCAAGCATTTGGTGTGGTAGACAGACATCTAGAACTGTGAGAGGCCAGGCTGTGAGAGGCCAGGCTGACAGAGGTGAATTTGGGAGTCATCAGAATATACACAACATTTAAAGCCACAGACTGAATGAGACTCTCTGAGTGAGGGTCTTTAGAGAAAAAAGACTGTGAAGTAGAAGAAAACCTGGGTATGGTGTCCTGGAAGCAAGATTTTTTTAAGTAATTCAAGAGCGAGAGATGCAGAGAGCTTCAATTATATTAGTAATGTGTTCAGTTGTAAACAAGATGACCTCATTCTGACCTTTTCACACGTTTTGTAGGAACGAAATACTTTATTATAGAATGTTTATAACGAAGAAGGGAGTGATTGAATATTTCACATGCTGGTGAGAGATCAAGTAAGACAAGAAAGAGAACTAACCCGTTGTATTTGGCAAATGCCTCACTAGTGATCAGGATAAGAACAGTTCCAAAGAAGGATTGAAGAAAAGAGCCCCTTGAAGTGGACTGAAAAAGAATGGAAGCTGAGAAGTGGCAATAGTAACAACTATGGACACATCTGTTGAGAAATTCTACTATAAAGTGGAGCAGAGACTGGCGCAAAAGGCAGGGGAAGACTTATGGTCAAGGAAGTTTTGGGGTTTTGTTTATGTGTTTGTTTTAGGTTGTTGTGGACTTGAGGAAGAATTACAGCATATCTGTGGCCAGTAGAAAAGAACTAAGCAATCACCCAGAAGAAAAGGGATAAGTGGAAATGGGGCATCCTTGAGTAGACAAGAGAGAAGGAGATCTAGGCTACAGGTGGAGGCACTGGCCTTCGCTGAGCAGGGACTGCTCATTGTTGCAGGAGGGAGGCAGAGTACAGACTCTGTACAGGACTGAGTACAGGGCTCTCAGAGGCATGTAGGCTAATAATAGATCTGGTGAAGGACAAATATAGTTCCATTCTGATTTGTTCTCTTTTCTTGGGAAAATTAAAGGTGGTGGTCAGTTGACAAGATGCGAGGCCTTTTGGAGGTTAAGGAGAGAGCAAGCAAAAGGCAGAAAGAATCTTACAGACTTGACGAGCAAATTAAGTAAGAACTCATGTAGAAGTACCAGAAAGAGCTGAGGGCCCACTTGCGCTGAGTGGTAACAATTCAATGTGTGCTGGCTTTTCCAGCCACTCTTCACTGCTCTCGGGCAGGGGTGAAGGGTCAGGCATGGGTTGAACCAGTGTTGAGGTAAATGGAAGGGTGAGGCATCAGGGAGTTCAAGTTGTAGGTAAGTCCTTGGGGTTGAGCACAGATCGTCAAGTCCTCTGGCCTCATGGTGAATTCCCTTCAGGAATTTTTTTCTTTCCTAAGAGCCTCAATGAAGGACCATCCCAATCTGTCAGGGAAGTTCTTACAGTATAGAACATCAAAAGGAAAGGGGTTCAGGTCTAGGTCTCTTTTCCCAGGAAGCTCCTCAGTCCTATATGTACCCACTGGTTCCCCAGGGGCCAGCATTAGAGTGAAGATTGCTAAGTCTCAGAGGCTGTTTCTCCCCCAGCACCCAAGCAAACCAGGGCACTTTGAAGATTTTCCTCCTGAAGAATCAAGAGCTGCTCCATGGCAATGTTCTCTGTCTACCTGACACTGGGTGAGACAGTGGGGTGGGCTGGGGCCCTGCATTAGCAGGTGGAGCACGAACTAGACAAAACCAAGTCATCTATTTGTGCCTCCATCTGCCAGAGCTCACAGAAGCTCAGGTTACACTCTTCATTCAACAGAATTTAACAAGACAAACAAAAATGACTTCAGCCTTGGCTTAAAGATATTGCTATTTGTGTGCAGAAAAGAGTCAGAAGAACTGGTGCAAAGACAGGTGAGGCTTGGCTTTGGCAAAGGAGATGAAACCAATGTGAAGAGTAGGGACAACCAAGTAAAGCGTGTGTGTGATTGATAGGCTGGTCCCTAAAAAACAACTGCGTAGGTTGGCTACAGTGTCCCTGCTCTTTGCTGTGTCCACCTCATCCCCAACCAGACAGCCAATGCCCTCAGGCTGGTCCCCCTGTGGGGGCCACAATTGCCCTGCCTTCCCAGCTGGCTCCCTCCACACCTCTTCTGATCCCTAATCAAAACCAATTTCCACTTCTTCTAAGCACTCATAGGAGACTAGTGCTGAACTGATCAATTAACTCAAGCTAATGCAAATTATAGCTTAATATGGTACCCTTCCCAGACAACATTTACAATTTTAAAAGTGGAAAGCAGGAGTTCCTTTCTCAGCCCCTCTGAGATCAGACCTGGAAAGTCCATCTCTTCCTTCTGATCATCAAATACCACATGGGCAAGAGGCACCAATGTCAAATCTTTCCATAAAACCAGGAGATTTCCATCTTAAGAAAATATGCTTTAATGCATTTGGTTATTGCCTGTGTTACTTTAATATATGCAGATGATATTCTCTGATTAATCAAAATGAAACTATGCTTAATTTCCTCTTCTGCTCCAGTCAAAGTGAGTTCCCTAAGACAAGAAGAGAGAAGAGGAGGTGCCTGCCCATCACCAGCACGGAGGACCTCTGCCCAGGACTGGCAGCCCTGCCCAGGCCACTACAGGACCGTCTGTGCTCATCTGGGTGCCAGGCAGGAGGGTATCAGGCAAGGCTTGCTCTAGTAGCCTCTGTGCTTCTGGGAGAAGTGGAGGGGGGCCTAGACTATAGAAAGGACCCAGCTTCAGAAAGAAGTCTGGCATGTGCCATGTGACTCTCACCTCAGCAGAAAACACGGTGGGGAGGCGTGAATCCACGCTCAGGGAGCCAGACCTGTTGATGCTGAGGTTTGTCACAAGAAGCCCTAAGCCTGGTATAGACATAGTATTTAAGGCCCACACAAGCTTCCCCAACTTCTCTCAGCTTTCCTTGGTCTGTGAAAAACTCAGCCTCCTTCTTGTCCAGGCACTTGCCTGCCCTCCCAGCAGAATGGAGAGGGGCTGACCCCTGTGCTCCAAAGAAAGCAGACAGAAGGCAGAGGCTGGGGTCACTGCCCAAGGAGCCCCCGGACAGCCTGGAGACCAGGCTGAGCAGCAGGCAGGGAGGTGCTGCCCATGCAATGACAGTGTCCACCAAGGCTCCCAGGGACTTCGGTGGCCTCTGTAAACACTCACCCATCCATCCATGCATGCATGCAAACATCTGTTATTTTTTTAGCTTGAGAAACCAGCAGGCAGCCCTGCTCCCAGACAGAACTGATGACCTCAGGAGGGGTGGGGCAAATCCTTCCCCAGGTGGATGCATTCCCTGCTCACTAGTGAGCCTGGGCATGGTGTTACTGTGAGGGAAGTGTCCGGCGAAGGGAGAGTCCAGCATCATCCTGTGAGGAAAAAGCAAAGTGCTGTGACCTAATTCCTTGCTCAGGAGCCAGAGCACCCACCACCATCCCACCCCCAGGCCAGTTGCCTTGTTCCTTCTACAAACAGAATGCACTCCTGAGTTAATCTTCCGCTAAATGTCTCCATGCTTCTGGAACTTCAATTACAGCCTCTCCGCCCTCAGGCAGATGCTGCCGCGTGCAAATATAGTTTAAATCATCAAGCATACTTTTCTCATGTGCTTCCTCACGCTGGTACTATCTCCCCACCTCAGCTTTTGTCAAGGTCCCCTTTCCGTTTGTCTTCCCTGCCTTCCTCTCCAAAGAGCACGGCACAAGGTTTCCCCTGCGCGCGGCCCTCTGAGGTTTCCTCTCCCTGCACACTCTTGCCTGAAGGATTCTCTCAGGTTTCAGCTGCTGGTTTCCACCTCCCAGTTACCTGACACTTGATTTGAATCTTTCTTGCTTTCTGCTACTCCCCACGATTCAGTGCATCAGAACTAGCCTGCTCCCCAGGCCACCACCCTTTCTCTGAAATGTTGACATATGCCCATACCCGAGAGCTGCCCCACCTTGGACAAAACCAGCTGGAGGTCTGGCTTCCAGAAGCTGCAGGCCCTATCAGGCCCATGCCTGCCTTCACATGCCTCTTTCCTGAAAGAGAAGCTGGATCATGAGCATTTTCTTAGGATGGAAAAAGACTCAAGAAGGTTGGTATTCCAGCTCCACGAAAGGCAGTTCTACCAGGTTGATTGCCAAGGCCCAGGGCTCCTACTATCTCCTTCACATTCCCAGTGGATGTCCCTTCCCTCTGTGCCTTTGAGGCAATAAGATCTCCAGACTTTACAAAGAAGAAGTAACTCAAGGCTGAATTACCCCATCGCTGCCACACGTGTTTCTCCTTCCGGTCTGTGTGGGACCAGGCATGGGAGATGGCACTTCCAATGCCAGCTCAAGCCTTCCCCAGCGCTGTGCTGCCTCACGTGGGAGATTTCTTTTTCTTTTACTTCAAGTGCGAAAAGGGCTGAGTAAATCATGCTCCTCTTTTTATGATAAATCATCCTCACTTTGTGTTAGATTTAAAGAACAAGTGAAAGGGCATAAAGAAAGAAGCAAAGAGGGTTTCTCATTTGAAATATTGTCTGATAGGCTGTCCTAACTCAGACCTTCCCTCGTTCGACCCTAAAATATAAATCACAGGGGGAACTCAAAGATCTGAAAGTTGTAAAAACTAAGACTTACTATAACCTATTGCTGACTTCAGGAGGAGCCTCCGCTACCTGCCAGGTGGGTGGAGCTGGATGTGAAATGGGTGGTGAGGCCAGGCCCCTGTCCGAGAGGAAAAGGTCTGCTTGCTCCAGTGCTGCAGGGTGTGCTCTGCAGAAAGCAGGCACTGGGATGGGGACGAGGAGCGGGATTACTGAGGGTGCGCGTGCTCAGGGAGCAAGGCCCGGGGTAAGGAGGAAGCGGGATACGCAGGAAGAGAACTTGCACTAGGATGTGGTCTCCTCGAAGGCCTGTTTCTCCCGTATTACCACAGAGAAATAAGGGAGTATGTAAGAATTTAGAAAATACACTCCTGTATTTCCCTTTTCTAAAAAATAAAAAGACGTATACTTAAAGATATATGATATCCTAGCTAATACATAAGGAAATAAATAAAGGGTATGCAAATTGGGAAGGAAGGAATAAAACTGTCTTAGTTCACAAATGGCATGATCACCTATATAGAAAATCCAAAAGAATCAACAAAATAAACTCCTGGAACCAATAAATGATTATAGCAAGGTTGGAGGATACAAGGTTAATGTACAAATGTCAATTGCTTCCCTCTGTGTCAGAAATGAAAAGTGGAATTTGAAATTAAAAACACATTACCATGTAGTTAACAGTTCCAAAAATGAAATATTTAGGTATAAACCTAAAAATATGCACAAGAGCTACATAAGGAAAATTAAAAAGCTGTGATGAGCAACACCAAAGAGAAACTAAATAAATGGAGAGATGTTCGTGGATAGGAAAATTCAATATTGACAAGATGTCAGTTCTTCCTAATTTGACCTGAAAATTCAAGGTTATACCACCAATCAAAATCCCAGCAAGTTACCTTTATTTTAAAGTTTACATGGAGCAGAAAAAGATCTAGAATAGCCAACACAATATTGAAGGGGGTGGGGGGACAAAGTTGGAATGGCACTATCCAACCTCAAGGCTTATAAAGATATAGTAATCAAGACAGAGAAATATTGGCAAAAGATAGACAAATGTATCCACAGAATAGAAAGAAGAGCTCAGAAATAGACCTACATAAGTATAGTCAACTAATATTTAACAAAATAACAAAGACAATACAGTCAAACAAAGACAGTCTTGTCAACAAATGGTGCTGGAACAATTGGACATGCACATGCAAAAATATGTACTAGACACAGACCTTACGTCCTTCACAAAAACTAACTCAAAATGGACCACAGGCATAGTTGCACACTGTAACCCTCCTAGAAACTAACTAGGGGCTGGGCTGGTGTGGCTCAGTGGCTGAGCCTCAACCATGAGCCAATAGGTTACAGTTCAACTCCCGATCAGGGCACAAGCCCTGGTTGGAAGCTCGATCCTCAGTAGGGGGCATGCAGGAGGCAGCCAATCAATGATTCTCTCTCATCATTGATGTTTCTATCCCTTTCTCCCTTTCTCCCTTTCTCTCTCCAAAATCAATTTTAAAAAATTGTAATTAAACCATATTTTTAAAAAGATAACATAGGACAGAACCTAGATGACCTTGGTTATGGTGATTTCTTTTTAGATACACCATCAAAGACATGATCCATGAAAGAAAGAAACGGTAAACTGGAATTAATTAAATTTAAAATTTCTGCTCTGAAAATGCAATGTTAAGAAAATGAAAAAACAAGACACTGACTGGGAGAAAATATTTGCAAAAACTAAGTATATTCTTATCACATGATCCAGCAATCACACTTCTTGGTATTTACTCAAAGAGTTAAAAACATGCCCTCAAAAAAGACTGCACACTGAGGCATGTTTATAACAGCTTTATTTATAATTGCCAAAAGTTGAAAGCAACCAAGACGTCCTTCAGTAGATGAATGGAATAGTAAACTGTGATAAATCCAGACAACAAAATATTATTCAGCACTAAAAATAAATGAGCTATCAAACCATAGAGAAAATTTAAAGTGTATTACTGCATGAAAGAAGCCAATCTGAAGGGCTACATACTGAATGATTCCAACAATATGACATTATGGAAAAAGCAGAACTATGGCAATAGTCAAAAGATCAGTGCTTGCCAGAGGTTAGGGAGGAAGGAGGGATGAATTAGTGGAACAGAGAGTCTTTTTAGGGCAGTCAAAATACTCTGCATGATACTGTGATGGTAGATACACATCATTATACATTTGTCCAAACCAATAGAATGCACAAACCAAGAGTACACCCTAATGTAAACTACGGTATTTGGAGGGTAGTGATGTGTCAATGTAGGTTCATTAATTGTAACAAATGTACCACTCTGGTGGGAGATGTTGGTAATGGCAGAGGTTATGTATGAGTGGGAAATCTCTGTGCCTTCCCCTCAACTTTTCTGTGAACCTAAAATTGCTCTAAAAATAAAGTCTATTAAATATTTTTAAAGGATATAGAATTAAGTTAAGAAAGGGGAAAGTTATTTGCCCGCTACTGCAGTCTACTAAATATAAATCTAAATTGCTCTAAATATGACTGCAAACTAAATATAAATTTCAGAAATAATTTTTGAAAGAGAAGAAGCCACATAATGTAAAAATAACTATTTTATAATAGGCTAATAATCAACCAATATTCTATAGGCTAATAATCAGGACCAATATTTCTGCTGGAAACAACTAAAAATTCCAGGCCAAATGTAAGTGAGATTGGAAACCCAGTCAGGGAAACAGGACAGTAAGGCAGCCTTTGCTCTGAGGGTGTCTGTCTATCTCTGCAAACATGAGCCTCACTTTTGGCATCAAACTTCAGGGTCTGAACTAGACAAAGGGGCAGAGGTCACACCAACATTCATCTAGTGATCCTTCCCACATAGAGATGACATCCCAAAAGACTGTGTGTCTTCAAGATAAGGGTGAACGAGAAGTAACAACCCTAACCAGCACCCCAAGATACTAGTAGAGAAGTTGCTTTGGCACTGATCACAGAAACTTACCTGTGAGGTTACAAACACAGCAGCTCTGAAGCAGATTTGTAGCTGAAATTCACATACTTTGTTGGGAATAAAAACCACTTTATGGCATGAATTTAATTTAACATGGTTCTAGACTGGTAGTTCCCTAAGCGTGCAGTAGAAGTAAAAGTAAATGCTCTCTGAAGAATTCACCTCCGTACTATGCCCCAAACCGTCTCTAAAAATAATATCTATGAGGGCAATGATAGTCACACAGTCAAAAATAATAAAAAGGTTAAAGTAAATGGAGTGAGAACCAGTCGATAACAAAAAGCAGAAACAGATCCACAAAGACTTCAGGTACTAGAATTATCAGACCAGATGAAATACAATCACGCTTACTGTATTTAAATAATGAAAGACCAGTTTTAAATATGCAATAAATCTCTGCAAGGAAACTATAAGAATTATAGCATATTTGTTAAATAAGCAGAATGTTTAGAAATTTCTTAGAATACAAACAATGGATAGGTGGGTATAACAGCTGACAGACATAGATAAATAGAGAACTTGTGAATTACATACAACAGAAGAAATGATTCAGAACATGGAACAGAGTCTCGACAAGAAAAGGGAGAGAGAACAGGGGAGTGGCAATAATTGAAAGTATAATGGCTAAGAATTTTCCAGTAGTAATGAAAGACACAGACTTAAGGAGCCAAACATATCCTACAGAAAAAAGAAATCCACACTCAGTTTCAACATCAATAAACTGAAGAACATCAAATAAAAATTTTTTAATCCTAAAAGATAGATTTCTTCAAAGGAGCAATAGGTACAGTGATAACTAACTCCTCAGCAGCAACAGTGATACTCAGAAGTCAATATGGCACCTTCAGTGAACGGAAAAGAATCTATTCCTGGCCAAAAAAAGTATCTATAAAAAATGAGGGAGAAAGAAAGAAAGACGTGTTCAGACCAACAATAACTGAGAATTCACCATGAGCAGATCTCAACCAAAGGAAATTCTAAAGCATGCACTTCAGTAGGAAGTAATCCCAAACAGAAGGACTGAAATTAAAGAAGAAATGAAGAACTCAGTACACAGTGAATGTGTGGGGAAACATAATATTGACTATATAAAACAATAATAGTAAGTGCTTAAAGGAATTTTAAAAAATTAAAATATATGACAATAATATATACGCCAGCAGTGTGATGACAAAACCTAAAATAGTCTAAGGTTATTATACTATCAGAGGAGACTAAAGATATCAATTAACTTCAGACTTTGGTCAATTAAGCACCCACATAATAATTTCTCAGGTAACCACCAAGTGAATACAAAAAGAGCGTTTCCAAGCTGGCTGAAAGAAAAATAAAATTATTTTTTAAACTCTTCTGTAAATCCAAACAAATTCAAGAAAGAAGAGTAAAAGAAACATAGAATACGTCAAACAAATAAAGTGGTATATTTAAATGCAAACATATCAGTAATTACAGTAAATCTAAATGGACTTATTGCTCCAAATAAAATCAAAGCTAGTCATGCTGGATTAAAAATAAAAACCTCACTATATCAATCTTGCAAGAATGTGTCAAAACCATAAGGATACAGAAAAGTTGAAAGTAAAAGTAGTGTTTATAATAGGCATTTGCTTAATAATTATTTAATACCAAACATGTATTTTATATCTTTTCTTTAATATCACAATAAAAACTTTCTAAAGTACTGTACATATTTAATGTTTCTAATAGTTACAGGTAATCAGTAACATAATTTAAAATAGGACAAATTTCCCAAATCACTGAAGAATATAAAAGGATATAATACATATTCCATTTAGCTGAAGATTGAAAAGAAAAAGCAAAGAAGCATAAAATGGGAAGCATAAAATAGGTGGCAAATATAAAAACAAATAAATAAATCATGAAATAAATATGAGCTTAACTGCCTTATTAAAAAAAAATGTTCTCCAAATGTGTTACAAATTCAAATCTTACTCTATGCTCCAAAAAATAGACATAAAGGAAAATAGCACACAAAAAATGGTGTGAAATAAAAGAATGAGTAGATTTTTCAGGCAGGTACAGAACAATGCAGCACAGAATGGCAACATTAAATTCTGAAAAGGTTTTGTTCCAAGCAAAAAGCTCTCAGCAAACATAAAATGTCACCTTATATTAATGAAAGTTATAATTCACAATAAAAATTTAATACTCACGATTTTTTATATGTCAAATAAATCAGCATCATACTATAAAAAGCAAAAATTGTTGGAAACTTAGAGGAATATAGATAAATACATAATTGTGGAATACTTACCCACCACTCTTTCTTGATAGATTAAAAAAATAAAAATAAAAACAGAGGATTTGAGTAATAAAATTAATAGGATTGAATTAGTAGAAATACATCAAACGGTGTACTCTACAATCATCAAATACACTTTCTTTTCATGTGCCCATGAAACATTGAGAAAAGCTACAAAGAAAGAGCTTCAAAGATACTGAGCTACAAAGAAAGCTTCAATAAGTTCTGAAATGCGTATACTGTGTAGGCAACATTCTCTGACAACATAATAAAACTAGCAATTGATAACAAAAATGTTTAGGCGAAAAAAGCCTAGAAATTTGAAAACACTTTCCTAAATTAAATAGCTCAAAGAGAGAAATCCAAAAATAAATGGAGATATACAGATGTATGTATAAAGTGTTATTTATATTAGTGGAATATTTGAATTAACTAAAACTCAATAATAGGTATTTCTGTTAGGCAGTTGATAGGAAGTTTTTCTAAGAATTTTAATGGCATGAAAAAACTCAAGATGTAATATTAATGGTTAAAGAATGGGCTTGAATTTTATATATACATTGCATACTGTAATAATTATTATAGATAACATCAAGTACATATACATATGTGTATGTCCTATGTTATGGACTGAATGTTTGTGTCCTGCAAAAATAAAAATAAAAATTCCTAAACCCCAGTGCGTAACATTCATAATTAGAATAGAGGGTGGATATGGAATCAACAAAGGGAAGAAAAAAGGCTGTACTATTTACAGAGAAAAGGCTGTATCTGTCTAAGTTATTACTTGTACATACCACTGGGAAAAACTGCTTTTAAATAGCTAACATGGGACACCTGGTCCATGAAAAATTATGCAGAGGCTACAGATTTGAAAATGGAATAAAAACTGGTAAAGATGATAAAGGAGAATCTTCTGTTCTCCTTTGCAGGAAATCTTTTTAAATGTATAACATGGAGAGAGGGAAGCAGGAGGGAAGGGAGGGAAGGGTGGAGAGAGGAGAGGGAGAGGGAGAGGGGGTGCTTGAAGTCTTTGAATCCAGGATCTGAAAACTTACCCTTATAGCATTGGTCTGTACTGATTGGTATTCACTTGGAACTTAGTGCTGTACGAGTGTAAGGTGCTCCCCCCCTCACTTCAGAGCTAAAGGATATAAATGTTTTTTGTTTCTTTGTTTTAAATATATTTTTATTGATTTCAGAGAGGAAGGGAGAGGGAGAGGGAGAGGGAGAGGGAGAGGGAGAGAAAATTTGCCAGGTGTTTTCATTCAATTTTCTCATTTAAACTTGAACATCTATGCTACAAGAAAGACCATTATAGCCATTTTATGGATTAGAAGACTTAGTTCAGAGAAGCCAGGGCAATGACAAGCTGGTACACAACTCTGATCCTGTGATGTCAGACCCAGTGTTCTTCCTATAAAAGCTGCCTGAAGGTGTTTGTGGCTTAGAAGCAACTTTGGAATCTCCTACTCAATGCTGGACGAAATCTAAGATTTGACGTAGAGTTTCTAGACCCCACTAAATATTTCATTGGGTCTCTGTCACAATATTGCCTAACATGTGTTCTTGTGGAAAGGTTGTTTCTGACTGATGTTTGAAGAATGTGGGTGAGCCTCTGACTCCAAATTGCAGAGAGAGCTTGTCGGGTAGGAACCAGGCCAAGAGGTGGTGTAGACTTACTCTTAACACACAACTCCTGGCACCTACCTGGCACCTACCTGCTGTGTGACTTTGAACAAGTTCTAAATCTCCATGCACCTCAATTTCCTCACCTGTACAATGGAGTTGGTAAGTTTTCAAAATATTATAGTGAGGATTACAGGTAATACATGCAAGGTTTCCAGCACAGAGTTGGCCCTTAGTAAGGAAGCTATAACTTTCCCTTAAATGGTATTTAGAGAGGGCATTTCCATTTATAAACAAACTACCTGACTGCCTGATCACCCCTAACCACTCTGCCTTCCGGCCTTCTCACCCCCAACTGGCCCCCTCCTTGCCAGCCTCATGGCTCCCAACTGCCCTTCCCTGCCAGCCTCATGCCCCCACCCCAGCCGGTCTCTTGGAAGGTCTCTCGGTCTAATTAGCATATTACCCTTTTATTAGTATAGATGGTTTATAAATTATCCCACATTTATTTATTCACATAAATTATCTCAACAATGCTTCAAAAATCTCAATTTACAAATGATAAAGTTAAGGCTTCAACAGTAATATCCCATTGTATATACACACCATATTTTCTTCATCCATTTACCCATCGA
The DNA here is from genome assembly GCF_000327345.1 of Myotis davidii. Classification (NCBI taxonomy): domain Eukaryota; kingdom Metazoa; phylum Chordata; class Mammalia; order Chiroptera; family Vespertilionidae; genus Myotis; species Myotis davidii. The sequence continues at coordinate 28,833 of NW_006297812.1, read as the reverse complement.
TGAACATGGATTGTTTCTATGTCTTAGCTACTGTGAACAATGCTGCCATGAACAGGAGAGTGCCGATAGCTCTTCAATACCCTATTTTCACCTTTTTGGCTATGTATCCAGACGTGGAATTGCTGGATCTATTTTCAATTATTTGAGGACCCTCCATGCTGTTTCCCACTGTGGCGGCACCAGTTGCCATTTTCGGCAACAGTAGTAGCGCTGTCCTGGCTCTTCTCCAGGTTCTGAAGTTTCTCTACCAGCATGTCATCACTCCCCCAATAGCACAGGAGCACGTCAATCAGACGAGGCACATCAAGGTTTCTCTCTTCTAACTGCGGCCTCCTCGCAGCTGACAGCTTAGGCTCTGGTAGTTGTTAACTCATCCAAAACGAGCTTAACAACTTAGACACATTTCATCCTGAAGACAAGGTTGTTTCTGACTCCATTCCCTGTGCCACTTCAAAGAAGCTGGAGGCAGTGCGGTCTAGTGTGGTGGCTCCCAAACCTAGCTGGCTATTAGCTGGTTCTCTCCTAAAAATACAACACTCCAAGCCCCCTCCCCAAAGTTAGGATTTATTAGGCCTGAAATGGGACCCAGGAAATTGAATTATTTTAAAGTTCAAAATCTAAATGTCTTACTACTGGAATCATTAAAAAAAAAAAAAAGAAAGAAAGACCAACCAATCCTGGCCGGTGTGGCTCAGTTGGTTGAGTACCATCCCAGGCACCAAAAGCTTGCTGGTTCCATTCCTGGTCAGAGCACATGCCCCTATAGGGGGTCTGCAGGATGCAGCCAATCGATGTTTCACTCTCACATCAATTTTTTTTTTCTCTCTCTCCCTCTCCCTTCCTCTCTCTTTAAAATGAGTCAATTTTTTAAAATATTTTAAAAATAAAATAAAAAAGACTGACCATAACAAGTGTATTAGGGATATGGAACTCATATCCACTGCTGATGAAAATGTAAAAGCTAAGCATACACCTACCATATGTAGCTATTTCATGACCAGCCATTTCACTCTGGAGGATTTACCCAAGAAAAATGAAAGTGCAAAAGTTGTACATGAATGCTTTACTTATAACTATAAACAATTTAAATACCCACCAACAGGGGAGTGATTAAATGAATTGTGGTACAGCCATACAATAGAACAAAAAAGAATGAACTACTGATACCTGCAACAATGTAGGTGAATCTCAAAACAGTTATATTAATGAAAGAAGCCAGCCCTCTTCCCCACAAATACTACATCCTGCAGTATTCCATTTACATAAAATCCTAGAAAATTCAAGCTAATCTGTAGTGACAAAAGCAGATTATTGGTTGCCTGAAGAGAGAACAAGGAGGTAAGGAGGGCAGTGGGGAGGGACTACAAGGGGCACAATGAAACGGGGGGAGGGTGGTGATAAATATGTTCATTATCTTGACCATGATGGTGGTTTGACACATGTATATGTGTCAAAACTGACCAAATTGCATACTTTAAATATGTGCAGTTTATTGTACCTCATTTTTTTAAACATCAAAATGGCCTGCTTGGGAAGAATCAGCCTGACCCTAATAAGAAGCCCTTGGACGCCAGTTGCTGACCTCATACACCATCCCATGCACCACCCTATGCACCACCCCATGCACCACCCCATGCACCACCCCATGTACCACCCCACACACCACCCCCTGCACCACCCCATTCACCACCCATACACCACCCCATGCACCACCCCACACCACCCCATGCACCACCCCATACACCACCCCATGTACCACCCCACACACCACCCCATGCACCACCCATACACCACCCCATGCACCACCCCATACACCATGGCATGTATTACCCACCACCCACCAGGTGGCATCAATCCCAATTGTGTGCTTTAAGCACCACCCTGGCTGCCCTCAGGTCTGCATCAAATTAACTCTTTAGACAAAGATCTAAAATGAACATGGAGTTAAAAATAAATTTACACTAAATACTTTTATTTTGGGTATTTCTGTTAGCTCCTTTACCCAGTACCTGGAGAAAAGGATCTGCTGCTATTGTGTACCAGCATTTATTGGCCACTTGCAGGCACAGCATGGGTCTAAGTGCCCCAGGGTAGGGGTTACCAGGGAGGGGACTAGAAAAAAATGATTAAAGCGCCATCCTGCCCCAG
>NW_006297812.1:8094-26612 GCF_000327345.1 Myotis davidii | reverse complement strand
CTGACAGCTACATCAGTAGCGTGGTGGAAGTAAGAAAAACACCACATTAAATAACTGAATTTTTCATTTTTTAAATAATTACACTGTGTCACAGGGACAGAGATTGACACCAAAACTTAAATTAGTGAAGTGTTCTCCATGAGCAGGCATATAGGCCTTCAGAGGAGGGCCAGTGCCCAGTGCCCAGTGCCCAGTGCCCCGTGCGGGGAACGTAAGCAGGGAGACCTCACAGGAGGGAGTGGCAGAAAATAGGCCCAAAAGGGACCTCAGGTCTTTAAATAGGAGAGAGGCACGGTCAGATATACGTTTTAGAAAAATAAATCTAGAAGATGGATTGGAGTGGAGATGGGACTGAGGCCCAGCCGACAATTAGGAGATTTCCGCAATCATCTAAGACACGGCTGATGAAACATTGACCCTCCGGGAGGAAGAATTAATCATGTGGAAGTAAAAAACAACTTCATTTGGTTAGCTTCTCTGGAGTCCTTTAAAGAAACAAATAAAAAAGTTGAATTCATCCAATATTTTAGTTAAGAACAAGTAATAAATTATATTCAATAAATAAAGAGATATTTTAAATGTACTTAATGTTGGGAAGGCAGTCTCATGCATACCCTCGTTTGACCCCCACTTAGTTGCATAAGAATGGGCCTTGGGCCTGGAACACTTCCCTACTGAGATGAAGAGCCCTCACAGTCTGTGCTGAACTGACCTCAGGAAGGTTTATCTTTCCCTGTTTCAGACGCAATGTATATTCCTTTCCTCTGCTTAAGCATGGGTGTCATATGGCACTTGGCCAATCCCACTGCTATATCTGTCTCCTGTGAGGAAGGGACAGAGTCCTGCTCCAGCACAAGATGGGTACCTGTGGGCCAGCTGCCCTGCATTGGCTGCTGAAAGGGACCTGCTGGAGACTGGGGACTGACGCAGACTACTGGAGTTGATCTTGTCCTGTTTCTTGTCTGTGTGAGTAGAGCACTGTTCCATCCAGGGCTGTACTGTGTTTTCCTTGGCATCTCTGCTACCAAGATACAATGGGCAAAAGTGCTCAGGTGTCTATTCTTAGTGACAGGTAACAGAAGCCATTGTTCATCACTTAAAATCAATAATATAACCAATCAGGGAAGAAAACGGGGGGGGGAGGAGGAGAAAGAATAGTGTGAGTTGTTGCCTTAGGGCAGGTGAAAGAATATGAATACTTGAACCAAGACACTTAAATGAAGAATGGAGAGATGGATACAGGCTTGAAAACTGTTACAGCGGTTCTCAACCTTTGGGTTGCAACCCCTTTGGCGGTCAAACAACCCTTTCACAGGGGTCACCTAAGACCATCCTGCATATCAGATATTTATATTGCGATTCATAACAGTAGCAACATTATAGTTATGAAGTAGCAATGAAAATAATTTTATGGTTGGGTCACAACATGAGGAACTGTATTTAAAGGGCCAGAAGGTTGAGAACCACTGGTTTAGAAGGTAATTTTGATGGACTTGGTGATATACTGAACATGAAATATACTATGTCAATCACAGTGTCTTCTATGCCAGCTTCCCTTATGAAGGGTAACTGTCCAGTCTACATCATTCAGGGGGGAAACATAAGCAGTCATATTTCATAACATATCAACCTGCTCCTCCTGTTACAGGTGATTGGAGCGGAATGACCAAATGATGTCAGGAAAGCCTTTTAATGGGCCCATAAGTACTCTGCAGTATGGCCTAGTATGAGAAGATGAGCTGGACCAATCTGATTCCTGATCCCAGAAATCCAAAACATTGAACATAGAGAAAACCAGCAGCGACCAGTAGCACCAGAGACCCAAAGGAGAGCAAATTCAGATGATATGAAGGAGGAAGTAGGGTTGGGACATTGAGAGATCATAGCAAGCCACGTTATGAGGATAACCTATGATACGGAGAAAAGATAAAGAATGGTAGAAGAGAATAAGGAAGTTGACTGTCAGAGGTGAATACAGCAGAAATAGTTGAGTCACATCAATAGCCAAGTTCTACAAACTGAAGATCCTGAGGTTTCTCGAACCACCTTGGGTACAGATACACTTCTTATCTAACTCACAGGCATTACCTATCCACCTCCGTTTCTGCCCAAATAAGTTCCCATTACTGAGGTACACTGACCATGTCTCTTTTCCTTAGCAACCTAAAGACATAACCAAAATAAGGAGGGTGAGAAGTAAGAGGACTCAAGGATGGCTGCTGGGTGTTCACTTGGGTGAACAAGTAAATGTTGGTGTTGTTCATTGATATAGAAAATCCAAGAACAGAAACAAGGTTAGGAAGGAGAACTGTATGTTCATCCTCGGGAATCTTGAATTTGAGATGACTGTGGTCCTTTCAGGTGGACCCATCCAGCAGAGCTCGTTTAAGCATTGAAATCTGGCATAGAGATCTGGGCTAGAGATGGAGATTTCAACCTCATCAGCATATGGTTAATAACAACAATGGTGAGTGTGAATGAACTCAACCAGGACAAGTGTGTACAGTGAGAAGTGCAGAGGGCTGAGGTTGAGCACCAATGGCAGATGGAGAAAGGGGTTCCCCAAATGAGTCACAGGAAGACTGGTCAGAGATGCACAGAAAACAATGAATGGGAAAACATAGCACACACAGGCCAAAAGAACAGAGTTTCAAGGAGGATGCAATCTGAAATGTTAAATGCAAGAAGAAAGTTAGTAAGACAAGAACTAAATAGAGCCCACTGGGGTTGGAAACTAGAAAACTATAGCAAAAAATACTTTTAATTAAGATGTAAGGATGGAAAGATTATAATAAATTGCAATGAGTATGAGATTTTATGTCAGAATATCATAGGAAGGGCTTGTCATTAAGATAGTGGGGCCAGTATCTTGAGAGACCTCCTTATACTCAACTCTAAACTTAGGAGTGAAATATCTATGTGTATTTCAAATAAAATGATTAAAAATTAAAATCTTAAACTTTAAATTCTATTTTGAAAATTGAGTAGTAATTATACTGGGCTATACTAGTCATGAGACCCACTCACTGGTCCTCAGGGCAGCAGGGCCAGAAATGGGCAGTGAGGGCTGGGATTTAAATCCCATAGGGGGAAAAAAGAATTTAGTATGCCTAAAAGATGACAAAGGACTGTAGCCTAGCTTCCTGCGTGAAACAAAGAACTGAGACTGTGTGTGCTCCCACCTAAGAATGGAAGCTTGAATTGTGATTAAAACATGCTGCTTTTTCATGTAGTATGGGTAGTGAGAAAAAAAGAAGTTTGAAAATTAAAGGACAAAAAAAGATATCCAACTCTCAGTTGAATATGGTTATTTTAACCCATAAATTTATCTCTTCTTCCCAATATCCCAATAAAATAATAATAAATAATTAAAGATGCTATAAATCCACAAAGACAAAGAGAGTAGAAGATGAAATATGGCACTAAATGATGGAGGATAGAGAAGAGGAAGAGGCACTGACAGACCCGAGAAAGCTGAATGCCAAGTGCATGCACAGGAAGATGTCAATCCTGGGAAGTCCTCAAGTTCTGTAGCACCAGGAGCGATGGAAGGTGGGTCTGAAAAGGATGACTAAATGAAAGTGGAAGAGGTAGATCTCAAGTATTCTTCTCCCGCACCTCTTTCAGAGGCAAACAACAACCCCAGGATGAGATGGATGGCTCATTCTATGATAAAGCCAAGCCAGAGGGACTCCATATCAAGGATATCAACAAAGCAGTGGAGGACAGGTGCCTAATTAAAATCAAGATTTAATGAAAGTGAGACTCCTACCTTCCTTTCATTGCCTTGTTCCAAAATACAAACCTAGGTAAATAGGTCCCAGATAGGAAGTTGGTGAAATATTCCCTGGGGAAACTGTCAGTCTCAAGAGAACAGACCTATACATACTGACACTTGTGAGTTTCAAAATAAAGCAGCAGGGTTCTTGCTTGACCACTCCACAGTGACACGCCCATTAAAAAGCACCACCCCAAGGGAGCTCTCCTCAGTGCCTCGCCCTCACATAGGAAGAGTCAAACAGGGGTATCAAGAGTTCTGAAGAAATCCTCCAGGATGAAAGAGGAGACCAAATCAATCAAAAAAAAATAAGAAAATTAAGACAATGAGGGTAAAAATTTTAAACTGTAATATTCTCAGAGAAATAAGAGATTATATTCATGACTTAGGAATAGACAGAAACAGGTTGCTATAAAAAGAAACAGTCAGTCAATAACAAAAAAAGTCTTAAAACTTTTAAAATATTTGGTAACTGAAATAAGAGAAATTCAATAGAAAGTTTGAAAGATAATGTTGAGGACTTATCAAAAAATCAAACAAAAAGACAGAGAAATAGGAGAGATAAGATCAGTGCAGAAGATTCAACATCAAAATGTCCAGAAAGAGCACAAAAACAGCAGAGGGAATAAAGCTACTTTTAAATAATATTTTTAATTTCGCAAAATAAAATATAGAAGTTTCCAGATTAAAGATTACAACCTATGGCCCTAGCCAATATGGTTCAGTTGGTTGGGTGTCTCGTCCTGTGCATCGAAAGGTTGTTGGTTTGATTGGCAGCCAATCCATGTTACATTTTCACATTGATATTTCTCTCTCTCTCCCTTTCCCTTCTTCTCTCTCTAAAAGTCAATAAAATATTTTTTAAGTTACAACCTGTGTATTATAAAGTTTTAAATAATTACCAATTCTTACAAATTTTGAAATCTTAGAACATCAATATTAAAAGAAAAGCTCTCAAAAGCCTAAAGGAAGAAAATAAAAATAGATCACATCCAGTCTATCTAGAATAAGTTTCATTGGAAACTAAAAATGCACCAAAACAATATCTTACAAGTCAGAGGGGAAATTATTTTAGCCTAAAACCTATACTTAGACAAATTATCAATCAACTGTTGGACAAAGAGAAGAATTATAGAAAACATGTTTCAAAGATTTATTTTCCATGCATGCTTCTTAGAATAATTAAAGAATGTATCCTTCAAATGAGGAAGCAAACCAAGAAAAAGAATACACAACATGTAGACAAGAAAGGATCTTACACAGGAGCGGGGCAAAGAACCAGAAGGGCAGCTGGCTCAGCAGAGCTAGAGAACAGCTAGTACAGACGGGAGCAGGAGAGGAAGGATTCCAGGGAAGGGGAGAAAGAACAGGTTAGGTTATCTGATGGGTTTCACTACCTGGAAAGAATTTTACAATATTTTTTGGAGTATTTAGGTAAAATCAGTGATACGTAGCATAGACAACTGAGTAAATAAAAATGCACTTATACATGTATCAATATGAATTATTTTCAAGAATAAAATGTTAAAAGGCAAGTCATAGAATTATATTAGGATATAATAACTTGTATTAATTGCATATAAGTTCTGAAAACACAAAAATATTACCTATTATTTGTTGAAATATGTAAATGAAGTTTAAAGCATTAAAAATGGACTGGAATGATATAAAACTTCATTTTATTTTCCTTTGATTAATAAATAAGAAAACTAGGACTGAGGAACAAGGACAGACAATTTCTACTTAATCTTTATGTATTATGCGTTTCATTTTTAGGAGAGGCAATGTCGAATAGTGGTTATTAGCTCAAATTAGGTAGCCAGATTCTCTGGATTCATATTCCTGCTCTACTTACTAGTTGAATGACCTTCAACATATAACTTTATCACTGTACTATTCCTTAGCTTCATTTACACAACAGTGTCATTCATTGTACTGAAGTCATAGAATTGTTGTGAGGGTTAAATGAATCTACATATGTTAAAAATTTTAGAATAATGCCTACTGCAAGGATAATATATTTACTATATATTTAATTACTTGGGAAAATATTTGAAGCAAATTAATGATATTCAGTTCTAATGTTGTATATATATATATAGATATTTGTAATGTGGGTCCATATATTTCTGAGCTGCTTTTCACTCAAATTTTTTTAAAAGACATGTAAAATTTAGCTAAAAGAAGATCATACAAATATTACCCACTAGAAAGCAATAAAATGTTCTAAAAGTTTAAATGAAAACTTCCACTGTTAGCCAGGATATAATAACTGAGTCTAGATTTACCCTCTACTCTAATCAGCTAGAAAATTGAACTACATTTATGAAACACTGGTTTTTCAGACACTGGACAAGAAACAGAAGGCAGTAATCCTTGAGAAAAGAGAAACAAAGTGTGCCCTATGATTGTCCTACTCGTTGCCTAGAGACAGTTCCCAGGCCACAGAGCAGAGAAGGGAAATTCAAATAGAGCCCGACACTTTCTCTGAGTTGAGGAGAGTGAGAATGGCGTTCAGAAAGATCGAGGTAGCTAGGATTTATATGGAAGAACACAGGAAAGAAAGGAACTGCACAGAGAAAGAGTGCCAGAGATCTACAGGGCGGGGTGCTCAAAGTTTTGGCTGGCTAGTAATCCACACATACATGACCTAAAACGCTACAAGGACATAAGCAGGCCAAACAATTTCAGAGCTCACATTGGGTTACAAAGAGTCCATGTTATTACCAGTAATAATGGGAAATTTTGATTTTTTACAGAGAGGAAAGGAGAGAGATAGAGATAGAGAGTTAGAAACATCGATGAGAGAGAAACATCGATCAGCTGCCTCCTGCTCATCCCCCACTGGGGAAGTGCGCCGGAATCGAACCTGGGACCTTTCAGTCCGCAGGCCGAGGCTCTATCCACTGAGCCAAACCGGTTTCGGCAACCTTAAAGGTTTTAAATAACTTAACTATGTGACAAAGGAAAGTCCAACACTTTCTAAAGAAATACAAGAAAATCTAGCAGTCACCAGCATAAAATTCATGAGGTCGGCCATTCAATCCAAAATTGCCAAGCATATAAAAAAAAGCAGGAAAATATAATCCATAACCAAGAAAAAGTCAATTATTAGAAATGTACCCAGAAATTATAAAAATTGACAGAATTGTCAGATAAGAATATCAGAACATCTAGTATAAACATATTCCATATGCCCAAGGATGTAGATAAAAAATGAACATTGTAAAGCAATAAGTGGAAACTTAAAAAAGACCCAAATGGGACTTCTAGAAACAAAATACAAATTTTAATATCTGAAATAAAAAAAAATTCACTAGATCAGATTAATAGTAGAGTAGGTACTACAGGGGGGAAAAGGCAAAATGGATATAGAAGGCAAACAGACAAAAAAAAAAAAAAAAAAAAAAAAAAAAAAAAAAGTAAAGCAAGCAACCAATGAAAAAACACCAAGCAGTCTAAAGTTTATGTAATTTAAGTCTAAGAGAGAAGGGAGAGGGAAAGGCAGAAAAACTATTTGAAAAAACAGTAACCAAAATATTTTTACAGTTTATGAAAATGATAAATCCATAGGTCTAAGAATCTCAAAAAAATCCAAGACGAATAAATACACAAAGAAACACACCAAGACACAGACTAGCCAAACTTCTGAGAGCTGGGGACAAGGAGAAAAATCTTAAAAGCAGACAGAGAGAAAAAAAAGACATTACATACAGAGAAAGAACAATAGGAAATGCATAGACTTCTCATCAGAAGCTTTGTAAACCAGAAAATGGAGTAATATCTTTTAAAGTATGAAAAGAAAATACTGTCAATATATATTTTCATACTCAGAGACCTTCACTACAAGAAATGTTAGAAGTAGTACTTCAGATAGAAGAACAATAATACCTGATGCAAATTTGAGTCACTCAAAGAAACAAAAAACACCAGAAACTGTAAATCTGAATGACTAAAATTTATTTTCATTTTTAATATCCTTAAAGGATAATTAAAGAAAAAAAACATCATAATACATTACCATAGTTTTTCTTTAAGCATCCTTTAAAGATGTTTAAAGAAAAACTAGGGCAATGTATTACAATGCTTAAACACATGTAGAAGTAAAATAAATGACAATTATAAAAGGGACTGAATATAAAAGGTGTTCATTATCACTAGATTAGAGAAATGCAAATTAAAACCACAAGATACCACTCTACACACATTAGGATAGCAATTATCAGAAAAATGAAATATGGAAAAGTTGGAACCCCTGTGCACTATTGGTTGGAATGTAAATGGTGCAGCCAATGTGAAAAACAGTTTGGCAGTTCCTCAAACACTTAGACATAGAATTACCATACAATTCGGCAATTGCACTCCCAGGTCTGTACCAAAAAGAAAAGAAAAAAGAAAAATCGAAAGCAGAAACTTAAACAGGTACTTGTTTACAAATATAACAGCATTGTTCACAATAACTGAAAATGGAAACAAGTCAATGTTTATCAAGAAATGAGTGAATAAAATTATATATATTCCATATATATTACGGAATAATAGTATAGCCTTAAACAGGAATAAAGTTCTGTGTGCTACAACATAGATAAACCTTGGAAACATTATGCTATGTGAATAAGCCAAAAACAAAAGAACAAAGTTGTAGAATTCCACTTATATGAGGCACCTAGAATAGGCAAATTCATAGAGATGGGAAATAAACTAGAGATGATCAAGTGGCTGGAAAGAGGGGAAAATACAGAGCTATTCTTTAATGGGTATAGAGTTCCTGTTTGCGATAATGAAAAGTTTCTAGAACTCAATGGTGGTGATGGTTGGTTAACATTGTAAATGTACTTGATAACATTGGATTGTACACTTAAAATTGTTTAAAATGGGTCGGTAAAGAAATAGAAGGCTGGAACAACACTATAGACATGGAACCAAACAGACATACAGAACATTCCCCAAACAAAAACAAAATACACATTTTTCTCAAGTGCACAGGGAACATTCTCCTAGATATACACCATATACTAGGTCATAAAATAAATCTTAATAAATTTTAAAATATTTAAATCACACAAGTATCTTTTCTAATCACAATAGAATAAAATAGAAACCAATAGCAAAAGAAAAACTAGAAAATCCAAAAAAATTAAAAAACATATTCTTTAAAAACCAGTGTCTCAAAGAAGAAATTAGATTGGAAATTAGAAAATATCTTTAGACAAATGAAGATGAAAACACATGCCAAAAGTCATGAGGATGCAGCAAAAGCAGTAATAAGAGGGGAATGGATAGTTATAAAGAGTATTCAAAAAGAAGATCAACAGCCTAACTTTTCACCTTCAGAAACTAGAAAATAACCAAGATTAGAGATACAAACAAAGTAGAGAATGGAAAAACAATAGAGAAAATCAACAAAGCTAAAAGTTAGTTCTTTGAAAACACCACAAAATTGACAAAACTTTAACTAGATTAAGTAAAGAAAGAGAGGGGGAATTCAAATAGCTAAAATCAAAAATAAAAGAAGGGAATTAGAAATTATTTCCAAAATAATAAGGATTATAAAAGAATACCATGAAAAATTGGATAACCTAGATGAAATGGACAAATTCTAAAAATCGTACAACCTACCAAGACTGAATCATAAAGAAATAAAAAATCAGGATTATCTATAACTAGTAAAAAATCGACTCGCTAATCAAAAAGCCTCCCAAAAAGAAAACCCCAGGAACACATGGCTTCACTGGTGATTCTACCAAACATTTAAGAAGAATTAATACCAATTCTCTTCAAACGCTTCCAAAATAATGAAGAGGAGGAAATAGTTCTCACCCATTCTATGAGGCCAGCATTATCCTAATACCAAAGCTAGACAAAGACGCTACAAGAAAAAACAATTACAGACCAATGCTTCTGATTATTATTGATGCAAAAATTCTCAACAAAATAACTAGCAAACAGAATTCAATAGCACATGAAAAGGATCACCATGGCCAAATAGGATTTATTCCTGGAATACATGAATGATTCAACAATTAAAATATCAATTGATGAAGTATACCACATTAACAAAATGAAGGGAAAGGACCACATGGTCATGTCAATTGATGCAGAAAAGGCATTTGACAAAATTAACACCATTTCATAACAAAAGGACAGTCTTTTTAAGAAATAGCATTGGGAAACTGGATATTCACATGCAAAAGAATGAAGTTGGAATCTCATCCTACACCGCATATAGAAATTAACTCAAATGAATGACCTAAATGTGAGAGCTAAAACTATAAAACTCTTAGAAATAAAAAACAGGGGAAAGCTTCATGTCATTGGATTTGGCAATGATTTCTTGAATATTATACCAAAAGCATAGGCAACAAAAGAAAATATAGATAAACTGGTCTACATTTAAAACTTCTGTGCATCAAAGAATGCAATCAACAGAATGAAAAGCAACTACAGAATGGGAGAAAATATTTGAAACTTACATATCTCATCAGGGGTTAGTGTACAAATATATAAAGAACTCCTATAACTCAACCACACACACACAGTCTTAGTTTAAACATTGCAAAGAAACTGAATAGATATTTCTCCAAAATGGCCAATAAGTACATGAAAAGATGCTCAATACTAAAAATCAAAGAAATGAAAATAAAAAACACAATGGGATACCACCTTACACCAATAAAGAAGGCTACTATAAAAAAACTGAAAATAATAAGTGTTGACAAGGATGTGGAGAAATTGGAATCCTGTGCACTGTTGATGGGAATATAAAATGGTGCAACTGCTATAAAAAACAGTATGGCAGTTCCTTAAAAATTGAAAATAAAGGTGCCATGCCCTAGCTGGTTTGGTTCAGTGGATAGAGTGTCAGCCTGTGGACTGAAGAGTCTCAGGTTCAATTCCAGTCAAGGGCACATGTCTGGGTTGTGGGCTTGATCCTCAGTAGGAGGCATGCAGGAGGCACCCAATCAATGATTCTCTCTCATTATTGATATGTCTATCTCTCTGTCTCTCTCCCTTCCTTTCTGAAATCAATAAAAATATATTTTTTTGAAAAGAAAGTTACCATATGATCTAGCAAGAACTGAAAGCAGGATCTCAACCAGGTGTTTGTATACCTATATTCAACGCAGCATTATTTACAGCAGCCAAAAGGGGGAAGCAACTCACGTATTTACTCACAGATGAATTGATACACAAAATTCATATATACATACAATGAAATATTATTCAGCCTTTTAAAAAGGAAATTCTGACACATGCTACAACATGGATGAACCTTCAGAATATCTTGCTAAGTGAAATGAGTCAGTCATAAAAAGACAAATCCTGTGATTCACTTATATAAAGTTTCTATGGTCAATCTCATAGAGACAGGACATAGAATGGTGGTTGCCAGAGGCTGAGGGAGGGGAAATCAGGGAGTTGTTTAATGGCTGTTTCAGTTTTGCAAGTTCTGGAGATTGGTTGCAGGATCATGTGAATGTACTTAACACTACTGCACTGTATACTTAAAAATGGTTAAGATGGTAAGTTCTATGTGTATTTTACCACAATTTAAAATAATTTAAAAATCCTAAGTAAATGAACAGAAAAAATAACCCCCCAAAAATATGAATTGAGATCAAAGAAGTAACTGAAAACAAACACTAATAAATATAAGTATAAATATAAATACATAATATAATATCTATTAAATATAAATATTCTCTATAAAATAACATCATAACCTTATAGTGTTTTTAGCAACCCATTGCCTTAACCATTCAGGCTCCTCATCAGATGCCTACAGTATTTTCTAAAAGTTCAGAATGAAAATTTGGGTAAAATGGCACCAAAAAAAGATTTTTAAGACAAAAATACTCAGATGATAGGAAAGATCTTGAACAATCACTAAAGGAAGATGTGGCATGGAGGGAAGGTTTATGGATCTTGGTTTGGGGACATTGGAGGTTTTTGGCTGTTTGTTTTGGTTTTTCTTTGCTTGTTTTTGTTTGTAGGAGAGTAGAGGTTTGAGTACGTTTCTAGGCTGAGGAGGAATAACCAGAGGAAGAGATTGAAAACAGAGGAAAGAGATGGGACGTAGAAAACTTCTGAGAACACCATTCGGGAAGAGCTTGTGCAGATAGCCTAGGGCCTGTCCATAAGGAACGTTTAAGTGTACAGAGTCCTCCTATGGCTCAAGCCAAACTCACTGTCAGCTAGGACACAGTTTTTCTGGTGGAGAGAGCTGAAGCTGTGCCCAAGTGGCCCTGAACCACACCTCTGCCTGCAGCTTTCCAGCATCCCGAAAGTCCACTTCTCTCAGGAACTCCTCCCTCTGGTCTAATGCCTTTTATCTGGGGAATTCTGATCATAGGCATGAGCTGAGAACCACCATAGCCAATGTCCTCTGGCCATGGAAGTGATCATGCTTCCGCCACATGGGTTGGGACATTTATAGTCTCTGTAAGCGGGCACCAACCAATGTGGTCACTTCATATTATTTGTCCCATTTGAGCATCTCTGAAGACTTGTGGTCTCTCATAAACTTAACTGGTTATAATTACCACAGTCCTTATTTATTTTTTAAAGCTCACACTATTACAGTTCAGTTCATTTCAAGTTATCATGCCCCAGACACAGAATCAGCTATTCTCCAAGGAAACTTGGCTCCAATCTGTGGAAATTATAGTAGAGACCCAAATGTGCTTACAGAGATGTAGATTGTTTCAAATGAGCATACGAGGTGGTTTGGTGACATCAGAAAAAATTACCTTAAGAAATTATCTTTTTTTAAAAAAAGTGTTGTTATTTTCAATTTGCCTTTACTTCTACTAAATTTTTTTATCTTGCTCTAAATGTAATGCACCATTCTATACAGTGCTGTACCAAATCATTTTGAGACAGGCCTGTAAGCCAGAATAAGTGGAATAGGGAAACTGAGACAGATAAACAGCAGTTTGCAGCCCTCTATCAAATCCTATCTTCCCTAACCCAGGGACACTTAAGAGTAAATGGTTTGCACTTCTCCTCTCAGCCAAAGGGTAAATAGCTTAAATCACCCTACTTGGGGAGACAGCAGAAATCCAATTAGTGCCATTTGCCAACCACACCCAAAGACAGACCAAGTTAAAGGAATAAATCTCATTCTGGCCCACCAGCATACGGCTGATGAGTATTCTATTGAGATCCTCCCCTAAATGCTCAGCCTTTAAAACCCCTCAAAACAAAGGTCTACTAACATGTGCTCTCCTTCCCACGAGCATGCTCACACCTCCTCCCGCTCCCTCCGCCCTTCTTCTCCCACAAGCATGCATCTCCTAAACTCTAAGGGATCCAATGAGGCTTGCAACCAGGGCAGCAGTAGGAAGTGGCAGTCCATCCCCGGCAAACCCCCTGAGCCTGTCCCCAAGGTCCCCCTTTCTCTGACTTCTTAGTGAGCCAAAGCAGCCCAGCCGAGGCTGACTTCCCAGCCCTTTCCTGTCTCACTGTCCCCAGCTTTAATAAAAATCCTCTAAAGCTCACCTGGACTTGTGATGTGAAACTTTTCCTGCACAAAGTCAAGAACCCACACACTACCGGCTGCCCTAGGCAGACCCACTCAGGCCAGGTTCCCTTTCCAGTAATAATTTGTCCAAACTACACTCTTGCCTCCAAAGGTTAAAGTTCCCAGTTTCTCTTCCTTTTTGACCTCTGGCTTCCGTACTGGAATTAGCTCCAAAATGTCCAGGTCTGTATGCTGTCCTTATCAGTACCTCTCAAGCATCAATTACCTCAAAGGAAAAGACAGTCCCAACCTTCCTTCAGAGAGCCACCAAAAATTACACAGGCTTAAGACACCTGGCATCTCTGAGTGAATCCCAAACTCATTGTCAGTGAGGACAGTTCCATGTGGGGTGAGAGATGAGGCTGTGCCCAAGAGTCCCTCAACACTATCTCTGCAACAAGTAACAATAGCAACAAAGGTGAGAACAGACAAATACCAGCTTCACGGGTTTTATATAAAAATCACCTCTAACTCTTCATTTTCATGACCATTGGGGCTTTAATTTAATTCATATCACAGGTAGCTTTGGTTTTGAACTACCATTTCCTTTGGATAAATTGATTTTTGCCCTGGCCAGTCCAACTTTTCAAAATCCAATTAATATGAGAAAATGAGGCTAAAATAAAATCAAGAATTATTCGTGATTTTTCATACGCTTCCCCAAAGTTCAAGTAGAACAATTTCTATATGGCCTTTAAAATGTAAGCAATATTGGCTGGGCTCCTCAAGAATAAGAGACATTTTCAAACTCAAACAATAAGAGGCATTTAAGGTGAACACATTTCAATCTCAGCACTATGTCCTCTTTACATTCGCATACCTAATGTCCACTTCAGAAACAATCAGAACAAATGTTAGCATTTTATCTTTACAACACGAAACCCGAATCCTTACATTGACCAAAGATTTCCATGACTATAGTTTGAATTTTGTGATAACTACTCAAACACAAGAAAGAGAAAATGTAGTCACTTTCTTCAGATAACTTCGTGGGTAGGACCCAGAAAGAGCTGCCAGGATAAATTGTTTTGCCAAATCCAAACCAAATTGATCGGATATTAAAACTATCTTTGACCTGGGTGGGACTAAGTTCATTATTTTTTAAGGAAATCTTCACCTATTTGACCCCTAGAAACTTTATTACTTAGGGTAAACTACCTCCTTTGAGGCTAGTAATAGTAGAGTTATCCACTTTGCACATCCAAGTAGCTCTAAATAAAAAGATTTTCTTGGTTATCTGTTCTGTGCATTTAAGCAAGGGGACACTGTCATGTGTCACTTCCCCCAGGAGCCACCAGCCTCTCAGAGGGTTGGAGGCCAGCTGACCTGAGCTGACTTTCCACCCACCTTTGGGCAGACTCACTCAGCCTCCCCTTGTGAAGCTCAACTTTCTGAGCAGTCCCTTACCTAAGCCAACAGTGTCCCTTGTCTCACTTCTCTGTCAGAAGTTGGAAAACATGGCTTCTCCACCATGTCCCATCTGACTCCTCTGTCATCTGTCTCTGCCTCTTTAGCTCAGCTAAGCCCAACTAGGGTGTGGCTGGATAGAAACTGCCTGGGAAACTAACTAAATGCAGACACTGCAGAAGTCATGGCCTCAGGCCAAGGTTCTAAAGTGACCCAAATAAAGTAGAAGAGAGTGTGACCTTCCCAAACCACCAATCCTGGAGATAAACTTTTTAATTATAATTACCCAGGCTTGTGGCCATCTCTTCCTGCTCCGGTCCAGAGAGGGCATATTTTTCTAAACTAAATTATGGCCACAGTTAGTCACTGAATGCTTTAGTTGAACTATCTAGAGGCCATTTTAATTTGGTATTTTTAATATTCTACTTAAAAGTCACCTTTCTGAAGTATGAAATTATTTCTGAGACTCTACCCTCTGAAAGCCATTTTTAAAAACTCATTTGGCTTGCACAAAATGGTGAAAGCCAAGGTCATAGCTCTGAAAAGACTTTTCTATAAAAACAAAGATTAACTCACCCATGTTAAAGTAATAACAGAACACCAGCTCTTCCATTTTTTTTAAGTCAGCCTCCCTCTCTTAAGCTCCTCCTATGGCTCTCATGCAACGGCCTTGACTAAAGCATTCTCAGGGCCCCATTTTCTCCTTCGCTTTCCTGACAGTCCTTCCAAAATCTAACCCGGTGGTGGGGGATTGGCGCCAGTCATACTTCAAACACCAACTACAACTTTTTGAGAATTCCAGATCTGCAAGAGGAAGCAAACTGTATCAGTGTATTTAGCCAATGATGCAGAATCTTATTAGAAGAGAAACCACACAGACACTCCATTAGCAGATGCAGCAAATCTCCATATGGTTTTCTTTGTCATCCAGAGCCCTTAATGGATAGTGACATTAAGCACAAAATTAGGGTCTGACCAGATCTGAGAAGCTCATTTCTTGCATGCTCTCAGCCACTATACTATCTTATTCAAATGGCTTTGCTTCTTTTTAAGCTACTGTGTCTCAGTTTCACATCCACTCTTATACTCTAATTCAGTGGTTCTCAACCTGTGGGTCGCGACCCCTTTGACGGTCGAACAACCCTTTCACAGAGGTCGCCTAAGACCATCCTGCATATCAGATATTTACATTATGATTCATAACAGTAGCAACATTATAGTTATGAAGTAGCAATGAAAATAATTTTATGGTTGGGTCACAACATGAGGAACTGTATTTAAAGGGCCAGAAGGTTGAGAACCACTGTCTAATTTATAATGGGACTGTGATCCCGCAAACCATAACTCTGCTTTGCCAACAGGTGCCTGTTAGGCTCTGAATAGGTGGAGCTAGAGGTGATAACCAGAACAGCAAGCTGAGGGTTTTTTCCCCCGGGATCGTGTCTCATGAAACCAAAGAATGAAATCATGGACCAGAAAATTTAAGGAAAAGCATGGAAAAATTATTGCAAGCAGATTCAGACTCCCCGCATGGGGCGGGGGCCCAATAATGGGTTGCTGCTGAAGCCTTGTAATCTAGTGGCATATATTTGCTACAAGCCTGCTCTGTCGCCACCTGGTTGACTCACTCAATTGTTCTTGCCCAGCGACAGACCTGAACTTTCCCGTTTCCTATGTGTCAGTTCAGTTTATTGTTGCAGACCCTCCCTATTTTCACATGCCTCCCGCTCTGAATCTAAAAACACCCTGTTATTTCTGCATGGTTGTTTCTGTGGTTAGGCTGCTCAAACTGCTGTGTCTGCCCCTGACGATGTTCTACCTGTCTTGTATTCCACTGGACCCCTGCCCTGTCTGCTTGCATGTCCAGATAACTTCTCAGAGGTTAGAGGAGGGAAAATGGTCACTTGCACTTCCCACCAGTGTCACCCCCATGATGGTAGTTCACCCGGGTGCCTGCAGCTGGTTACAGTAGAAGTTGGTTGTGTTTTCCAGCTTCTTCCCACACTCACAGAAGCAGCCTCATTGCCCCACTTAGGGGCACTAGCCATCCAGGTGGAGATCCCCTCCTCCAACGGGTTCTGATAACCCAGCCTCTTCTTTTTGTTTCCCAGCTGTAGGAGCTGCTTCATGCAGTTTCTGCCTCTGTGCTACCTCTGCATTGCCTTGCTGCCTTTTCAGTCCTCCAACACCTATTTAATCAAGCCCTTATATCCAATTTTCCCTGAAGAAATAACTAGTGTTGTTTCTACTTTACCAGCTCGACTCTGATTAACATACATCCTTTTGTTGATTCTAAAACTTACCACTTTCAAACACTATGCCATTCACCATCTCATAGGCTTCAACAGGAATCAGTGAGGAAGAGAATTCATTTCCAGCCATCCCAAGCCAGGATGCTAAACCTTGATCAGCTGGTAGGAAAGTAAATATCCAAGGAAACACCACCAGGTCGAAAACGTCCAACTGCCTAAGAACAGGAACCTACACAACCGTGAAAAACATACGGCTTTGGACATTCCTTAGAGGCACCTTTGTCACCTTGCCCCTACACATCTACCTCTATTTCCCCCACCACCGCCCACTTGCCAATCTCAGAATGAGATAGATTTGTGAAGCCTGGAGTTACGACCACCCGGCGGGGGTGTGCTTTCTGATTGAAATGAAATGCGGCATTTCTTAAAAAGCCAATTATTCCCAACCTGTTCCATTCGAGTCAAACATGCTAAATGAGCATGTAACATATTGGCTTTTGTGCCCTGTGGCATCTGGGCCATAAATGCCCTGCTTATCATAACACATCTCCATAGCGCTTGCAAATCAGGACCCTCCCCAGTAGGGCACACGTGGCTCCTTCATAGCTCAGTCTGGTGAGGAGACAGGCTGTCCGGTGCAACAGAGTCAGTCTCCCTGCCCTGCACTTCTGCACACGTGGACCTGCCACACACACCCACCTGCCCATGAGCCACGAAGCCTTCTCACCTGCACCTGAACACGTGGCAGACAGCACCACGCAGCCAGTGCCATTTCCTGTGAAAGGACATCGGCTGCCCAGGCACCTCCCAGGCAGGCAGACCGTGAGGGTGGCCCCCATGAAGCCCAGTGGGAAAAGCTGGGTTTTGAATCAGACCAACCAGCTTTGGAATCTTGGCTCTTTCACTGACTCACTACAAGACCTGGGACACGTTACCTAACCTCTCTGAGCCTCAGTTTCCTTCCCTGAAATACAGAGCTGAGAATGCCTATTATACGGTCTTTGTAACGATGAAATAATATAATGTATGGCGAGCTCTTATATAGTACCCAGTACCATAAGAATTTGAGAAAGTGTAGGCATTATTGGGGTTTTTTTAAAAATAATTACTAACAATCTAGTAAATTTGCTGACAGACTGTGCTTTCAATGCATCTCTTCACCACTTCTGCTGTAAGTATAATGACAAACAAAAGGCAAGAAGTAAGTTTCCTGAGTTCTTTAAAATGATCTCTTGCTGTGCTCCTTCTGGAAGATGCACACCACATACCCCTCCCTCCCATCGCTCCCTGCACAACTCCCAGAAAGCAGGTGAAATGAGTCTCCTGACCCCTCCTTAGCACACGCTCCACTCCTCACAAGCTTTCTCATTTCCTGCTCTCTACTGGATGGATCCCAATAGCTCTGCTCCCAGTGATCAGCCAGGAGAAGAGCCTCCACTTTCCCAGCTCCAGCAGGGAAACCCAGGCCTCCAGCCGAGGGCGCAGTACTCTCAGCTCAGCCCCTGAACCCGTACACAGGTGTGGCATTAGCGATGCGGCAGAAAAGCTGCATAATTAC
>NW_006297812.1:3585-8078 GCF_000327345.1 Myotis davidii | reverse complement strand
AGTGTCTTCTGATTGTCCTTTCTCTATAAGTGCAATCTCTCCTAATAACATCATCCAACTGAATGCTCCTAATTCTGTCGGAATGCACTTTAATTTTAACTGCTTCTTACGTTGGTGAGCTGTCACTGGAGTCTTTGATTTGTGATGGAAAATAGGGAAGCCATAAAGCACTTTGGTGACAGCTCCCTGATTAGGCAGCAATGCAGCAAAACAAGTTGTCACAATAAAACTGATTAATAAAGTTGCTAGAGTAAAACAAATTAATGCCACAAAACCTTTGCTGGAAATTACCTCCATATCTTGTGGTATGTGACTGATGTATTCCCTCATTTAGCAGAAGCTTACATCTCATGATCACTTCCAAGTCTGCACTTTGGATCTGAGGTGGGCCAGTGGCCCTGTAGCAGAGTTGTAGCTGAAAACCCAGAGACAAGTATGTCTTCAAATGTGGAGAAGACAGTCATTGACTGTGGGGCGCGGCTACAGTGTTTTGGCCAGGTTCAAGCCTCGGACTAATGAAAGGACAGGGTCCTCTCATTGCCACGTGCAAGTCCCAGCTGGAGGGCAGGGCCCTCCCAGCACAATTATAGCCAACGGCTATGGTTGTAAGCTTGAACCTATGGTCCAAACACATGGCCCCACGTGCCTGTGTGCTAGAGTTCAGGTGCATGTAGTTGAGTGAGGTTGAAACTCATGAGAATGCTGTAAACAACTTTGCAGCATGGCATCTGCTATAAAATAAAGACACGGTTTGTGGGCGTTGGCACTGTCTCCTCATCAGGGAGCAGTGTCCCACCAAGACCCAGCTTTCATTCTCTTGTCCGTCTTTTCTCAATCCTTTCAGCTCCCCCCCCCCCCCTCAATCAGGGTCACTGAACCAGGCTGAGCTGGCATGGCACATACAGCGCCCTGGGGCTGAGTATGCCATGGCCATGCCGGCTCCCCACAATTGACTTGATTTTCAGAGATGCTTCATTCCTACCTAACTACATGGAAGGCTATTCGTACCTGAAATATAATCTACAGCCAGAAAGTTTTAATGTAAAATAAATACAAAGACCATTGCATACAATGCTACCCGTGGGCCTGGAGTGAATTTATTAAGATGTTTAATCACAGCTGTCTGGCTGGAAGGACACTGCGCAGTTCTGTATACTTCTCTGTCTCAAGGAAAGACTTTGCCCACACTGGAGATGTCAATCACAGTACCTGTCCACCATAGTTCATTGTAACATAAATGGTGATGCTTTGCCATGCAGAGGCCCATTCCCTCAGGTGATTGGACTGGGGGTGGACATGACCACTGATCCTGGTATAAAATGATGAGCTGGGCCAATGACATTCCATCCTTCTAGATTTTAACCAGGAAAAACTGATGTATATTGGTGACAGAATGGGCCAGTTTATTGTGGGAGCGGAAGGTGAGAAAAGTACCACCAGGTAATGCAGAACCATAGCGTGTGTCAGCAAGCTGAAGTTATAAGGAAGCAAAACCTCTGAGGTAGAGAAAGGTACAGAGTAAGACATGAAGAAGTCAGTGGGGCACCAAGAAGAGAAAGAGACAAGAGAGTTGGAGATCAACTCCAATTGAAGAGCAGCTTCCATTCCAAGAGGATCTTTGGGTTCAATTCCAGTTTGTGGTCTTAGAACAAAATCCCCTTTACTTGAGAAATCTGGACTGGATCTCCTTCTTATTTACAGGATAATTGGTACAGGGGGAATTTAGAAGAGAAGGGAGTCTGTATGAAAGTGAGGAGTGTTCAAACTACTCATCAGAACAGATACCACCCAGTATTCCATACTAGAGCATATCATCTGCAGATCACACCTAAGTACATAGCAATGGGTGCTAGTCTGTGGAGCCCCACAACCACGGTAGGCTTCAGGAATCATCTCAGCATTGGATAAAGCACAAAGGCTAAAACACAAAGCATTTCTTCTCGGGCATCCCCACTAGAAGCTGATCATTGTAACTGGAATGGGTAGTTGATGCAGCAAAACCAGAGTCCAGCAGCAGGCTCAGGTTTTGAAGGCAATGTGCACATCACTTCTTCTTCTGACAAAATGCCACCCTCAGGAGACTTTAGCCATGCCACCTTTGAGGGCAGAGATTCACATATTGGAGGGAGAAGTGATACAGAGTA
This sequence comes from Myotis davidii, assembly GCF_000327345.1. Classification (NCBI taxonomy): domain Eukaryota; kingdom Metazoa; phylum Chordata; class Mammalia; order Chiroptera; family Vespertilionidae; genus Myotis; species Myotis davidii. The sequence goes on along the minus strand of NW_006297812.1, from coordinate 5,934 downwards.
GAGAGAGATAAAGGTATTCTCACCAGGTCTAGACCCAAATAATATCCGAGGATCATAAGAACTGTGCTCTTTCAGAGTCCTTAGGAATAAAGAGAAGGTCAACACCTACACTAATGTGTGCTCTCTCGTTCTCTCTCTCTCTCTCTCTCTCTCTCTCTCTCACACACACACACACACACACACACACACATACACACACACACACACACTTATGGCACAAATTATTTTTAAATAAAACTTTACATAAGAATATACTTGAGTTCACAAAGCTGAGTAATCAAATATCAAATACTCACTCTGAGCAATGTCCTCTTTAAAAATATAAAGCAATAAAGTTTTAAATGCTCCAGAGAATGAGTGTTTCATCTATCTTAGTACTGCTGTGCAATTCGCTACAAAGACCACAGATTTCTTTAAGTAAACTTGGCAACTGGAAGGAACAAGTTCAACTCAAACTTAATTTACTAGAGTAAATATGCCACCTCCTTCAGAGAACTGGGGACATGGAATGAAGGACCAGAGTTGAGGGAAATTTAAGATAATTCGAATCTGCAAAGTTCTTTACAGCTCATAATGCTATCTCACCCACATCAGCTCATTTTGATCCTCCTTGGTACAACCCCAAGAATTACATACCATTATCATTATCATCAACTCCATTTTATAGTGAAAGAAACAGGTTCAGAAGATCAAAGACTTTCCATTAGAGAAGGGCATCCTTTGTGCCAACCAGACCCTTCCAAGCCACATGGGCAGTTTGCAGCTAGCCACAGGACCACATCCTGGCAGCTCCAGCAGAGCCTCTAACCCCACCCCAGGTGACTGCTCTGCCTGCCTGGAAAGTCAGCACCATTGCAGTCCACCCACCAACCTTAAACCAACCATATTCAGCTTCTGGCCAAAATGCATGCTGGGGCCATATCCTCTATCTCACCCTGTTCCATCTTCTCCTACCCTTCACCCTTCTTTCCCCTACCCTCTTTCCAAATCCAATCCTCTGAGCCTGTTGGTAAAAATATAGACCATTAGATTATCCAGTCTTTCTTAAAACATTCCCTCTACCTCCTGGCCTTAATAGTGCTTGAATTTCTCTCTCCTGGGATGACGACCCTCTGCAGCTAAGAAACAGAGGCCCACTTTTTTCACTTAGTTATTCTGAACATGACCTGCTGCTCATACCTTCTTCTTTTGTTCATGCTGTTCCTTTAACCTGAAATGCTCCTTCTGCCACTCTATGCCACCCTCACTCCTACTCCTATATTCCTGCCACTTCTACTACTCACTCGTCTGTCAAGAGGAATCCATGTCTTTTATGACCACCTCCTCTATCATAGCTCCTCTTTCATAGACACACTAAACATTTCACTACAGTCATTTGTTTATATACCTCTCTCCCCTACTATATTTCCAGAGGGCAAAGATCATTTCTTACTTGTTTCTATATCCTCTGTCAGTGCCTGACACACAGTACATGCCAGATTAATAAGATAGTATATTTGTTAAATAAATAAAAGCAAGAAAATGATTGGAAATGTCTAAGCCAGGACTCCAATTTAAATCTTCTGATGCAAAACAAAATAATTCCTTCAAAATAATTAGCCACATCCAATGACAAAAGCCTCCCCAACAGCCTTTGAAAAGGCACCCAGTCCCAGCAGGGGGAGCCACAAGTTGTGGATTACTGATAACTCTAAACAGAGTACTCAGGGCCAATCAGAAACAGCATCTGACACTGTCCTAAACTAGAGAATGGAAGGCGTGGCAGATCTACTTAGCACACAGACACAAAACCAAACAAGCAGCCAAAATGGGGAGATAAAAAACAAGGCCCAAACAAAAGAACAAGAGAATTATCCAAAAGAGGAGTTAAATGAAATGGAGATAAGAAATTTATCAGACATAGAGTTCAGAATAATGATGGCAACGATGCTCAACAGCATGAGAAAGATAGTGACTATGAAGAATGACCATGATAAAAGACTGATAAAGAACACACTGGAAGGACTACATGAAAGCTGAGGATCAGATCAGTGAATTAGAAGACAGGGTTGAAAAAAAAATCACTCAATCAGAGAACTAAAAAGAAACAACAATTAAAAAAACAGGAGGACAGCTTAAGGGAGCTGTGAGACAACATGGAATATAACAATATTTGCATTAAAAGGCACCAGAAGGGGAAGAAAGTGAGCAAGGGATGAGAATGTGTTTGAAGAAATAATGGCAGAAAACTTCCCTCACGAGGTGAAGGAAAATTAGATTCCTTGGAATTTAGAGGTCTAATTTTCAATGTCCACAGAGTTTGTTTTTTAAGAAAACTTGGTGTTGGACATTAGTTCAAATTTCACTTTG
>NW_006297812.1:576-3427 GCF_000327345.1 Myotis davidii | reverse complement strand
GAAGCAGGGGGCTGAATCCAAGAATACTCTATCCAGCCAGGCTATCATTCACAATTGAAGGGGAAATAAGAAGCTTCACAGACAAAAAAAGGCTAAGAGAGTTTGTCACCACCAAGCCAGCACTGCAAGAAATGCTAAAGGGACTACTGTAATGAGAAAGAGAGAGGAGAGAGAGAGAGAGAGAGAAACATAGACATAAAGAACTAAAATGACAATAAATAAGTACCTATCAATAATAACCTTAAGTGTAAATGGATTAAATGCCCCAATAAAAAAGGCAAAGGGTAGCTGAATAGATAGGAAAACATGACCCAAATATATGCTGTCTACAAGGGACCCATCTCAGAACAAATTACTCACACAGGATGAGAGAGAAGGGATGGAAAAATTTTTCCATGCAAACGGAAACTAAAAAAGGTGGGGTAGCAATATTCATATGTGACAAAACAGACTTCAAAGTGAAGGCCATCACAAGAGACAACAAAGGTCACTACATAATACTAATGGGATTAATCCAATAAGAGGATATAACCCTGGTAAACATACGTGCACCCAATATAGAAGCACCTAACTATATAAAAAAAACTTCTGGAGGACTTTAAGGGACAACATGGAATATAACAATATTTGCATTAAAAGGCACCAGAAGGGGAAGAAAGTGAGCAAGGGATGAGAATGTGTTTGAAGAAATAATGGCAGAAAACTTCCCTCACGAGGTGAAGGAAAAAGTCACACAAGTTCAGGAGGCACAGAGAGTCAGAAGCAAGAAGAACCCAAACAGGCCCATGCCCAGACACATCATTATTAAAATGAAAAAAAAATTAAAAACGAAGAGAGAATCTTAAAGGAAGCAAGAGAAAAGTAATTTGTTACCCATGAGGCTATCAGCTCATTTTTCATCAGAAACTCTACAGGCTAGAAAGGAATATCATGAAGTACTCAAGATAATGTAAAACAAAAATCTGAACCCAAGATTACTACATCCAGCAAGGATATTATTCAAAATTGATGGTGAAATAAAGAGATTCCAAACAAACAAACAAAAAAACAAAGCCCAGAAGAGTTTAGTAACAACAAAATAGAGTTTAACATTTAAGCACATCAATTGCTTAAACCGAATATGATAAGATATTGTGTTTCAAAGTAGAAGCAAAGATATTAACATTTCATTACACAGGATGAGAGAGAAGGGATGGAAAATTTTTCCATGCAAACGGAAACTAAAAAAGGTGGGGTAGCAATATTCATATGTGACAAAACACACTTCAAAGTGAAGGCCATCACAAGAGACAACAAAGGTCACTACATAATACTAATGGGATTAATCCAATAAGAGGATATAACCCTGGTAAACATACGTGCACCCAATATAGAAGCACCTAACTATATAAAAAAAACTTCTGGAGGACTTTAAGGGAGAGGTTGACAGCAATACAGTCATAGTAGCAGAATTTAACACCCCACTGACTTCACTGGATAGACCTTCTAGATAAAAAAAAAAAAAGTTAACAAGGAAACAGTGACTCTAAAGGACACACTGGATCAGATGGATTTAACTGACATTTATAGAACTTTTTACCCCAAAGCTGCAGAATATACATTCTTCTCAAGTGCACCTGGGTCATTCTCAAAGATAGACCACTTATTAGGTCACATCACAGTGGAATGAAATTAGAAATCAACTATAGTAAAAACACTTAAGAACATTCAAACACATGGAGGTTAAATAGCATGTTCACAAACAATGATTGGGTTACCAAGAAGATCAAGAAAACTGGAGCCCTGGCCAGTTTTGCTTAGTGGATTGAGCTTCATCCCACTAACTTAAAGGTCCCAGGTTCAATTCCAGTCAAGGGCATGTACCTCGGTTACAGGCTCAATTCCAGGCCCTGGTCAGGACACATGTAGGAGGCAACCAATGGATGTGTCTCTCTCACATTGATGCTTCTCTCTCTGTCTCTCTCCCTTCCTTCCACTCTCTCTAAAACTCAATAGAAAAACATCTCCTGTGAGAATTAACTACAAAAAAAAACTTCCTGGAAAAAAATGAAAATGAATGCAAAACAACCCAAAATCTCTGGGACACAGCAAAAGCAGTCCTGAGAAGGAAGTTCATAGTACTACAAGCCTATCGCAGATAAAGAAAGGAAAAAATTAATAATAAACTATTTAACACTACAACTTAAAGAATTATAAAGAGAATGACAAGAAAAGTCCAGAGTAAGTAGAAAGAAGGAAATAATAAAAATTAGAACAGAAATGACATAGAGACTAAAAAATCAATACAAAAGATCAATGAAACCAAGAGCTGGTTCTTTGAAAATATAAACAAGATTGATGAATCCTTAGCCAGATTCATCAAGAACAAAGAGAGAGGACCAAATAAACAAAATCAGAAAAGAAAGCAGTAAAGTAACAAATGACATAACAGAAATACAAAAGATTGTATGAACAACTATATGCTAACAAGCTGGATACCTGGATGAAATGGACAAATTCCTAGAAAAATACAATCTTTCAAAACTCAATCAGGAAGACTCAGAAAATCTGAATAGGCCAATAACAATTAAGAAAATTGAAACAGTAATCAAAAAAACTCCCAACAAATGCCCTGGTTTGAACTGCTTCACAGGGGAGTTTTACCAAACATTCAAAGAACAACTAATATCTATCCTCCTCAAACTATTCCAAAAATTCTAAGAGAAGGAACACTTACAAAACATTTTTTATGAGGCCAGCATTATCTTAATTCCAAAACCAGATAAAGACACTACAAAGAAAGGGAATTATAGGCCAATATCCCTGATGAACATAGCTGCTAAAATCCTAAAAAAAAAATAAAATAAAAATT
>NW_006297812.1:0-383 GCF_000327345.1 Myotis davidii | reverse complement strand
TAATAAAAGAGAAACATGCAAATTGGTGTCTCTTCACTACGCCCACCAGCCAATCAGGATGCGTATGCAAATTAACCCAACAAAGATGTCAGTTAATTTGCATACACAGGCATGGAGTGAACACTGAAGACGACTGAAGATGGTGGCAGCCACAGAGTTGGAGCAAGCAGGAGGCTTGGGTTGCTCCCAGCGACAGAGAAGGCCAAGCTTCCCGCCTGCCCTGGCCTCTGTTCAAGGAGTGGCTGGGGGCCTGGGTCACCAGGGAGACCCAGGCTTCCAGCCCACCCTGGTCTCCGCTCAAGGAGTGACTGGGGGCCTGGATTGCCAGGGGCTGGAGGGCCTGGATTGCTCAAGGAGGAGCTGGAAAAAAAAAGGAGGGGCTG
>NW_006297811.1:5700725-5702027 GCF_000327345.1 Myotis davidii | reverse complement strand
TGTATGAGAGAGCATATTTACCAACTAGAAGCCCGATGTACAAATTCATGCACCAGTGGGGTCCCTCGACCTGGCCTGTGGGATCGAGCCGAAACCTGCTGTCTGACTTCCCCCAAGGGGTTCTGGATTGTAAGAGGGTGCAGGCCAGGCTTAGGGACCCCACTGGTGCCTGATCGGGGCTGGGAGGGACACGGGAGGTTGGCCAGCGGGGGAGGGATTGCAGGAGGGCTCTAGGTCATGTCTGGCCCATCTTGCTCCGTTTCGATCAGCCAGACCCCAGCAGCAAGCAAACCTACTGGTTGGAGTGTCTTCCCCTTGGTGGTCAGTGCACATCCATTTTTTGGGGGATGTAGATCCAAATTTCCATCTGATATCATTTTTTTCTTCTACCAGAGGAACTTCTTTTAACCTTTTTGCCTGACAAAGCCTTTATTTCATCTTTGTTTTTGAAATAAAGGAAAGAAATTCTCAACAGATGGAAACCAAACCAGGTGAAACAAGAGAAGACCCAAAACAATGAGTGGGGATGGTGGTCATTGCTCACACAATGTCTGTCCTCAGACCAGATTGGGAAATCTCATAACTCACAGTATGCTCAGAAGAGTTTTTGCATCAACTGTGGGAATTTATTAGCTATAGATCAAATGCTGCTCTGGACCCACTTAACAAGTCGTAAGAGCCAAAAGAATGAGTTTCTGATAGTATCATTTATACGTAGATTTAAAAAACAAGTGGAACTCATAGAAGTTGAACTTAGAGCAAAAAAAGTAGGAGGTAGGGGAAATAGGGAAAGAATGGTAAAGGGATATAAGCTTTCAGTTACAAGATGAACAAGGTCTGAGGATCTAATGCAGGGGTAGGGAATGTCTGGCCCGCAGCCACATAAGATCTAAGAAATCATTTGGTTTGGCCCTGCCTAGGCATTAGGGGTGAGTTAATTAAATATTTGACCAAATATAGCAGGCTAAATTTAAGTTGGTAATTTTATATGGTCCACAAATGATGTTATAAATATCCAAATGGCCCTTGGCAGGAAAAATATTTCTCACCCCTGATCTAATATATAACATAGTGACTGTAGTTGATTACACCATCTATAATGATAAAAGCATAATATGCTAATTAGACCAAACAGCCAAATGACCTTCCGGACATCATTCCAGATGTCCTTCCTGATGAAGACGTGGTGGTGGGGAAGCCAGCCCGGGTCCCGGGCACTGGAGGTAAGCCGGTGCTGGCAGCCGGGGGAAGGAAGGCCTACGTTTACACGAATTTTGTGCATTGGACCTCTAGTAATTAAAA
>NW_006297811.1:5698591-5700556 GCF_000327345.1 Myotis davidii | reverse complement strand
GCAGGCCTAAGCCAGCAGGTGGTCATCCCCCGAGGGGTCCCAGACTGCGAGAGGGCACAGGCCAGGCTGAGGGACCTCCCCCCCCACATGAGTGCACCAAATTTTGTGCACTGGGCCTCTAGTATTGTAAAATTGAAATTGACTAAAAGGGCAGAACTTAAATGTTCTCCTACAAAAAAAGCACTAAATATGTCAGGTAATAAATATATTAATTAATTTGATGGGAGGAATCCTTTTATAATGTATATGTATATTAAATCATCACATTGTATGTTTGAAATATATACATTTTTATTTGTAATGTTGGTGCCCCTCCAATGTACCACTAGGATGTCACCCTTCTGCGGGGAACTATTTCTCTGACCTAATGCAGAATTGCATGGTACCTGGTAGCAAGGCAGAGGGGATTCCCTAGCATAGACATAGAATCTTACCAGCAATCAACATAACCTTATGCTATTGAAAAACCAGACCTGGCCCTAGTGGGTGTGACTCATTGATTGGAGCATAGTTCTGTGCACCAAAAGGTGGTGGGTTCAATTCCTGGTCAGAGCACATACCCAGGTTGTGGGTATTGATGCCTGGTTAGGAGTGTGTGTGGGAGGCAACCAATAGATATTTATCTTTCTTTATTTAGAAGAGTTCTATAAATTTAAACACATATATTTGTGTCTAAACAATAATTTGGGCACAAGACAGTTCCATCACCCCAAAACAATCTCTCATGCTACCCTTCTGTAATTATACCTTCCCCTAACCACTAAATCCTGGCAACCACTGATATGTTTTTTATCACTAGCTTTATGTTTTCCAGAATTTAAATATAAATGGAATCATATAGTATGTAAACTTTTGAAACTGATTTCTTTCATCCAGTATAATACCTTTGAGATTCATCTGTGTTGTTATGGTGTATCAATAGTTCATTCCTTTTTATTTTTGTTTATTCATTTACCCATTGAAGACATTTGAATTGTTTCCAGGTGTTTTGTTTTTCTTTTTTGGGTTTTGTTTTTTTGGTGTGTGTGATTATAAATAGAGCTACTGTAAGCAATTATGTACAAACATTCGTGTGAACATACATTTTCATTTCTCTAGGATAAATATCTAGGTGTAGAATTGCTGGGTTATCTGGTAAGTACATATTTATTTTTATAAATAACTGGAAACTATTTTCCAGAGTAGCCTATACCATTTTTATTTCACTAGCAATATAAGTGCCAGTGTCTTCTGATCCTTGTCAGCACTAGATAGTATCAGTTCATTTTTTAGTAATTCTAATAGGTATATCTGGTATCTCATGTGGTTTTAATTTGTTCCTCTGGCTGCCTATACAATTTTCTTTTTGCCCTTTGTTTACAGAAGTTTTGACATGATAAGCCTAGCTCTTTTTGTGTGTGCATGTGTGTTTATACTGCTAAGTGTGTTTTGATCGATGGTTAGTGTATGTCATCACTTTTAGAAATTTCTCAGCCATTTTTCTTCAAGTATTTCTTTTGCCCTGTTCTTCCAACTTTCTACTTCTGGGATTATATATGTTAGACCATTTGATATTGTCTCATAGCTCCTGGATGCTCTGTTGAAGGCATTTTAAAAAACCTGTTACTGAAACATGGAACAGATTGACAAATCTCAGAGGGAAGGGGCGGTGGAGGAGCAGGAAGAAATTAACCAAATATCTTATGTGCATACTAGTGGCCTGGTGCATGAATTTGTGCACATTGAAAGGAAATTAATTAGAAGAAATATTTTAATATCACTATTTGCCCTTTCTCTATAATAGAAGTGTCAACCAAATTCACGATAGACAATGACAGATTGAAACACAGGCGTGCGACTGGTGCCAGTGAGAGCTTTCTTTATATGTATCGTGCATGGGCAAGTCAACTTGGCCTTTTATATACATAGAATCAACTTGCTTAATTAGACCTGCTTTCTGATTTAGCTAAACTTTCTCCAGCCCTG
>NW_006297811.1:5694291-5698480 GCF_000327345.1 Myotis davidii | reverse complement strand
AAAGAGTTAGTGGGGTGGCTGTTCTCTGATGTTCTGATTTAACCTCAGTCTTAGGCAGGCACTGTGAGCCTGGATCTGAGGAGTGTGGCCCTCTTATGTAAGTGGTCCTGTCTTTCCAGCAGTCATGCTCATCCCAGCACATGACCCTGCTATTCCCCGAGGGAGAGCTTATTTCAAACCTGTTCTCTTCTCACAGCTGCAATAGGTTTCAACTAGGAATCTAAGGTGTAAAATTCTGTTGCTCGTCCCCCTGCAGATGAAAGCGTTTGTTACGTAGGGAAGATGGGAAAAATAGGGCCAGTGGGGTTTCAGCACTGGGATTGCTTGCCAATCCCTGCCAGCACTACGGACAAAGCTTTCTCGGGATGTGAAAGTGTCTGCTGGGGTTTGTGGAGTAAAGCCTGCAAGAGGTTTTGGACTCCCTACATCTGTGGCTCCCAGGGACTTTACACCTTCTCACTAGCCCACACTCAGCCTTTGCTAATTCTTTAAACTCTCACTAAATCTTCCTCTCAGTTTGTTTGGTGTTTGTCCCAGATAAACAAATACTTGGCTTTGTTGCTCCCTGCAGGTGGCCGTCTCCCCAGATTTTAGGTTGGACGTTGCTCTGTGACCTCAGTTCTCTCATGGGTTCAGGAAAAGTTGTCAATTTGGTTTTTGTCCCAGTTTTTCTTGTTACACGTGTAACTGCAATGCTCTTCCAGCTCCCTGCATTGCCAAGGTGAAACCGGAAATATCAGCTGCTTTTTGAGAGTTGCTGTCTTTCCGAGCGATGATTTTAGGGCAAGAAATAAGGAGGAGGAAATTCTGTCCCCTCTTTTCTCATCCTCTTTAACACAAGAGCATCCTTAGATCAGCTCCATTTATTTCCAGCCACTTTAGTAATCCCTACAATCTCTTTGACTTTCTCATTTCCTTGTTTTGATGTTTATTCACATGCATAGTTTTTGTTGGCTTGGGGAGTTGAACGTATGCGTGTTGTGTCTTTATTTTTACTAGTTATGCGTTATGTGTTGCTGGTAGTCAGGCGCCATGCACTGCCTTCTGCCTCACCAAGGAGCCCCACTCCCTGGAGGCTCTCAGGTCCCTGGTGCACAGCTGTGAGAGGGAGAGGAGGTGTTGACTGTTTCTTCCGCACAACCGGGGAGTGCAGATGAAGCATTTACACTTCAGGGTCTTCCAGACGGAAGGCACAAGCCCTCAGCGCCACTGCTGTCCCTGAGCTCTCCCTGTGCATGCATACTTGATCATTATGAGGGGCCCACTGCGTGCACACGCCAAGCATGCCCGCCTCGTCCCAAATTGCAATTTCAGAATGATCTCATTTTCTATTGGCAAAGGAGGAAGCAAAATGAACCTGCTCAGCCTTTTCAGCTTTTTTTTTTAAAGTAGAAACTATCTTTATTGATTTTTTTCTAGCTACAAAAGTATTAGAGAATTATTGCAAAAAATTCAAGTAAAACAAGAATGTGGTGAAAGTTTGTTCTCATTCTCCTTCCTCCTTTACCCCTGCCTAGAGCACCACGCTTCACAGGTTAGTGTGTCTATTCTTTCAGCTTTTAATTTTATATGCAAATGAATACGTATTTTAATTTTTAAAAAGTCAGATGGCAAGCTAACATGATTGTCTAGTAGTTTTGACAGAACGGATTCGTGGAGATTCCTTTCTTTCCTCCTGGTAGCTCAAGGCTTTGCTGTTATAACGAGTGAGCAAGAGGCAGGAAGCCAAACAGAAGCTGCAAGGGCTTTCGAAAGAGTGAGTGTGCGCAGGAGAGCAAAGCTAAAGTAACGAATGGAAATGGAAGAGGCGCAGGGAAATGTGGACCAGGCCAGGGCCAGCCTGCAGTCATCACGGCCAGGCACATTTTCTGGGGAGCACCCCCTGCTCCCGCCAGCCCCTTCCTCACGGTGCTGTGTCCCCTGGATCTCTGCACAGCCCGGCTTTCACATCACACGAGGAGCACCGCAGCTCTTTCTAGCTGCCTCATTGCTGAAAGGTCATTTTGCTCCTGTTTTCCTCTCAGTGGTCCTGGCTCCCCAGGCAGTAGGAGTGCTGACCTCCACTTTGATCTCTAAACAGGGGGACTCCTCCGGGAACACGGGACTACTTGTGTCAGCAGCAAGTGTGTATTTGTGTCATGTCAAGGGGGGTGCAGGTAAGATTGTCAAATGTCAGCAGTCTAAATTCGGCAATTCTATTCTCAACTGGAAGTTGCAGGGGAGGAGTGGGTTCTAAATTCGTGCACTGGCAAAGGCATTCCTTCATAATTCACGACCTTATATGTTTCAAGGATGATGAGAATTCACACTAATACAGAATTTGAGATTTGCTACAAGGAGAGATATGTTTTAAAACCAACCTATGGTTTGAGTTAATAACATTAACATTATGCAGGATATCAAATTGACCAGAAATGCAGATCTTGGCCAATGCTTGAGGGGCTGCAAGGTCCCTGAAGAAGAAAAGGTGTCACTGGACTGAGTTATCTCTGATTTACCAGAGAGGAGAGGACCAGTCTCAATGTTAACTACGAGATACATTCTTCCCCCTTTAGTTATCCTTATATTGACTTCCATCAGTCTGCTAAGTGACTCCTATTCTTTAATGTGACTAATAATCACAGTATTGATTCTATGTTAGGCAGTGCCTGGACCTCCAGCCTTCCGTCTGGTGAGATCCACTCTGGACCCAGAGCTCCCGCTGACTGGACGGCAAAAGAAAGAAGTATCACCAGTGGAGATTAATCCTCCCATCAGCCTGGAGAGAAAGGGCCAGACCCCATGAGGATTTGCTCAGTATGCTACTGACTTTATTAAACAACCGACTGAACAAAAGGAAACAAGACCTTTCTTCTTTCCAAACAGCATTTTGCCAAAAAAAATATGAGCCCATTAAGGACCACAGGTTCAGGTCCAAATACATCTTCCCCCTGGCTAGTGTGTGATGAAAGGATTGGGCATGTAAATTTGGAGTAGATAAGATGTCCCTAATCATGTCTGGGAGGAATAAGTCAGACTTCTTGGAGTAGTTGAGCTTTATTTGTAATTTATTAATCCATTTAAGAAATATTATGGAATGCTAACTTCATTGTAGGCTAGTAGTAGTGGGCTCAATGGTAGCACCCCAAATATATGTCCATATCCTAATCCATAGATCCTGTAAATATTTACCTATATGGCAAAAAGTGTGATTAAATTAAGGATCTTGAGAGGAGGAGTTTATCCTGGATTATCTAAGTAGGCTCCAAATATAACCACATGTTTCCTTCTAAGAGAGGAGAAGGTCAGTGTGAAGACAGAGGCCAAGCCTGGAGAGATGTGACTACAAGCCCGGGAATGCCAGTCGTGGCCAGAAATGAGGAAAGAGGCATGGGACAGACTCTACCCCAGAGTCTGAGGAGGGAGCATGGCCCTGTGACACTTCGCTTCAACATGACCTTGGCTCTCCCTCAAGGAGCTTGTGTGTGGTCTAGTGCAGGGAGAGAGAAAAACATGACGTACAGTGAGAGCGATAAAAGCCCACGGCCACATGAGGGCCATGGGTGACTACGGTGAGCACTCGAAGGGATGGGTGAGGTAGAAGCAGCGGCAGGGAGGGGGGTCAGCAAATTGTGTCTGTAGCAATAGAGGACCAGAGTTTTGAATGCCTACCTGTCCTGATACGTTTTGCTGACATCAATACAACAAATTTTTAAAAATAATGTTAAAATCATTTTCTGATTATAGAAGAAATACATGTACCTTGAGGAAAACTGAATAAATACAGAAAGATATAAAGAACAGAAATAAAACTTGCCCATAATTGTACTATCCAGAGATAATGCTTGTGAACATTTTCAGTTATAAATGCATACACACAGACACACGCACACACACGTGCACACACATGCACACACACATACATACACACACTATACCTTTTGGTCAGATGTTATTTCTGCATTGCTATGAGGATTATCTCACATTTGTGGGTGGCTGGCTTAGACTTCTGGGTCTAAGGAACAGATAGTCTCCTAGTTTGGAGTAGGAACAAGGGTTTGCTGTGGTAGCCAAATAACCTGAAATCCCAAATGTTTATGGTTTGCACAGGAGACAAATCCACTGTGAACTGAGGTCATGGTGGCGGCTGGAGGCACACTGCTGCTTGTTGTCCGAGTCCCTGGCTGAGGAGGGCTGCCCTCTGGGGCGG
>NW_006297811.1:5691516-5694242 GCF_000327345.1 Myotis davidii | reverse complement strand
GAAAGAGAAGGAGGCTCACTCCTGAGCTCTTCACCGTCTCTTCCATGCAGGGTACTGCACATGAAAGGAGCTTCTGGAATTCTCAAATTTCTAAAGGCTCCAGTGCAAAACTAGAGGATTCATACTCATCTTGTCCCTAATTGGGCCCCCATTCTTGGTATTTGGTAATGTTTTGTCCCTATCATAGGCATTGTCATTAGCACTTTATAGGTGAGGGAACTGAAGATAAGAGAGGACAGGTAATGTCTGTCCTAAGGTAACACAGTTCATAAGGGATGGAACCGCTGTGGAAACCCAAGTTGTCAACTTTCTAACCCAGGCTCTGTGTTTGCCACGTCAAAGCAAGCTTTGCTTTCAGTTTCTTCAAAACTAGGATCAGAGTGAGAACAGAGATCAAGGGGAGGTAGAGTGAGGCTAACAATACGATAAAAGTTCTCACTTTCAGCGAGAACAAAGATACGGGAGCGGGAAGCAAAGATTTGGGGCATAAGGTCTTTGTACATTTCACAAAATACAGTTACAAAGTGAATGATGTAGTCTACTGGGTGTTTGCTGCTATTTTGATAAAATTATTTGTCCATGCAACTAAAATTTCTTTCTTTCCCCCTGTGATACATCGGTTCATGTGGACATCATCTTAAATTTATCTTTGGCAGTAACTGTTTTCCTGTGTTCTTGATAGACCCTCCCTGGAGGTCAAGGTGTAGGGACTTCCTGGCAAGTACACATTCTCTTTTTGAGTTTGCTTCACAGAAGAGTATCATGACTGGAAAGTGTGAGGCCGAGTCAAGTACTTCGTATCTCTACCTAGCAGTTGAGTTTCTCGTTTCTCTTTAAAGTACAGCCGATGATATATTTGTACTTATGACACCCTGGTAGATCTATGCTTTTTTCTGGGACTCTCACAAGTTCACAGTGTGGGGGAGGGTGATGATGGTAAATTTAATAGTTTGTTGGGTTGGATGAGTCTGCTCCCACCTTGTGCAGCAAGTTAAGGGTTCCCTGATTTCATGTCAGCATTCTGTGGAAGTTGGCAGGAGCAGAGCCAGGACGTAGTGTGGGATGTGGGATCTGATCCCAGATCTTGTCTGCTTTTGGGAGGCAGTGAGGGAGGTGAGGGAGAACCTGTATTCCTGCGAAAAAACATCTGGCATAGGACAGCCAGGACACATTAACCAGTATGACTTTCACAATTACAAGAGGGATCCAGCTGCTAGTATTGAAACCAACGAATATGCACAATCATTAGAAAAATCAGAAGGCATTTGAGGAGAATCAGGAACTAGTATGGGAGATCTAACTGGACAATCAGTGCAATTGCCAGGGAAAGATTTTTTTTTACTTCTTGATGGACATTTGGAGGATAAATCCAAGTAGCATCTGCATTGAGTATTGAGAATATGTGGCTCCCATAAAAAAGAAACAACACCGCAGGTTACTACACAAAAGGAGAAATCCGAGCAAGGAGGATTCTCAGACAATAAGATTTGAGGAATTAAAAAGATAAAAATATGAAAACTCAAGATAATTTTATTCCTTCTTTGTGCCTTTATCTTAATGTTTGTATTTTCTATAATGGAAGTGCATGATTTTTTGGAGTTAAGGCATTCCAGTAAAGGTTATTCAGAAATTTAAAGCTTCATTTCTTTTCCATTTTATTTGCTTAAATTTATTTTATATATAATTCTAATATCTCTGTAATTTTGTATCTGCTTGAAAACTAGCCAAAGTTATTTTAATTATCAATTTTATTTTTAGTCACAGTAAAATGTAATGAGCCATAATCCAAAAAAATTGGCCTTATGTTTCAACATCCTAAAAGTAAAAATAGTAAGCATATAGCAGCGGCTTTTTTTTTTTTAAACTCCAGATTCACAGGCCTTTTAAGTATCTTCAGCTGAGTTGTCTGGAAACAATAGTTTTCTAAAACTACATCCCGAAAACATTAAGAAATCTTCAGGGCCAGGAAATATTACGGGTATTCCATAATTCAATATGTAGAATGAAATAACAACCTTGATATATTTGCTATTTTTGAAGGCGAATGAAGGAATTTGATTCTGACCAAGAAACCACTGCCAAAAGAATTATGGTTTAAGTAGAAGGTGCATTTTTCACTTTGGGGCATAAGATAAGCTGAAAAATAAAAAAGACTAAAGCACCCATATTCTACAATTTCACTTACAACCTAAAAACAACCATTCTTAATAATTTTTCTTTGCCAATTTTAAAGCAAATAGAATGAAATCCAAGATGAAAAACGGCAGGTTAACAGGAAAGACAGTGACACAAATACTCTGCTGGGAATTGCAGATAATATAAGAATGACAGACAGGGGCAGAGGGGGATGGGGTGGCCTGGAAGTTGAACGTGAATCGATAATGCAGCCCTGTTTCTATGCTAGGGAATAAGGGAGAAGGATAAAGAAAAATATAAAAGTGGAAATCAGGGTGATTTTTTTACTCTATGTACCATACTTTGAAGCACGGTTTTCATTTCTTTAATGGAATACTAGACCTTTGTGGGGGAAGCATGGGGGCTCTGAAAAGACTAATATAAACAAGTTTTGGGAAAGAACAACCTTGAAAGTACATGCAATAATTTACTGCCTCAGAACCTAAGCAGAATAAGGTGAAGGTGTAAGAAAGAAAAATCAAACAACCCAAACACCATAGGAACATTTTAAAAATTGTATTTATTTGACATGAAAAAAAGTAGAAAGGTTG
>NW_006297811.1:5687235-5691470 GCF_000327345.1 Myotis davidii | reverse complement strand
AGCTTGACAGGGAGACTGTTTTCTCTGTTGGGAGGAGAACAAGATAGGGACAAGACTGCGTCAGGGAAAATCCAGGTGTAAAAAGTCACTTCCATGAGTGATGTTGTGTTATTAAACACTGATGGGGTGATCAGAGGAAGGCGATGGGATCTTTTAAAGAGTGGGGGAGGGGGGGGAGGAGAGAAAAGGGGATGGGAGGAAGGGAGAGGGAGGCAGGGAATTATTCATGGCTGAATGTGTCTCTCAAACAAAGAACTCGGCTACTTTTTATTAAGGAATCCAGACAGACAGGACTGTCTCTGGGAGTGGTTTAGAGAAGGACGAAGGTGAGCTCCTGGGCATGGTCCTGTGCGTGCAGATCTGAGTGCCAATTCCCACGGGAGCTGGGAGGGGCGGCGGTGGAGGGGTGGGTGCAAAGGAAGGAATGGCTGTGATGAAGATAAAGAGTCCAACGAAAAGCAAAGAGCAGGGTGAGGCCTGCAGCTGCGGGGACATAGCCCGTGGGTATTACCAGGAGTGACTCGCCCAGCCCAGCCCAGCCCAGCACATAGGTGTGGGGGCCTGCTGGCTCCACACTCCCTACCCTAACTCAGTAAACTCTAAACCCTGTAATCTGGACAAACAGCGCATGTTTGTCTTAGCATTTCCAGTACAAAGGACTGATAATGGAAGAATAAATGTATGAATGAATACGTAGAAGGAGCTTCTGCTCCTTGTTGTCTAGAGCAAGGATATCCAATAGAGGTATAACGGGAAATGCAAATGCAAGACATGAATATGATTTTAAATTTTCTAGTAGCCACGTTAAAAAAGTCAAAAGAAAGAAACGAAATTAATTTTAGTAGTATATTTACTTAACCCCACATATTCAAAATATCGTTTCAACCTATAATCAATATAAAAGTTATTGAGATATTTTAGATATTTTTTGAATACTAAGTTCTTAAATTCCAGAGTGAATTTTACAATCACATCACATGCCAGTTCAGACTAGCCACAGCTCAAGTTTTTAAGAGCCACCCGTGGCTCGTGGCTACTGTATTGGGCAGAGCAGCAATGTGATCTGCTGTACGTATATTTTAATTTTTCGCAACATGTTGGCTCAAAAGTAAAATTATATTCTTTCTAAAATAAGCTAGCTAACTCATTCTCTCATTTAAATGCCTGTCTCGATTTTCTTATGTGAAAGTTCTTAATAATTACTTTTTATGTAAAATGAATAATTTTCCAAATCATCAATTATTGCAGAATTTCAGTCTTACAAAAATAAGGATACATTTGTACTTCAGCTGATCAAATTTCAAGGGAACAGTTTAGGGTCCGAAGAAAGGAAATCTCATTAGTGAGACTAAAAGAGCAGGGATGTACTTGGTAGTTCCAATTTGCCAATATCATGCCCCAGCTTATAATAATGATGATAAGGACCACTTATTAAGCACATATTCTATATTCTTTGAACATTATGGAACCAAGTCTCTCAATAACAACATAAGATAGGTACTATTACTCTCCCAAACTTGGAGATTAGAAAGCTTTAGCGTCACCTAAGATTAAATGGGGAAGAAGAAAGGAAGCAGGGCTTCCAAGCTGGAGCTGATCTAGCTCCAAGGTCCACGTGCCTGACCAGCATGCTCTGCCTGCCTCTCCTCACTCCCTGACTCCCCATCTGGTGACATCCACTCCTCCAAAAATTCTCCCTGGTGAGCCCCCTTCTCCAATCCTCTGTGATCACGGACATAACCAGTGCCTTGAGGATTTGCTAATTTTTCAATTTCTGTGAAGGGATAATTCTCTCCCCTCCTACACCGCGCTAGGTCTAATTGGGAGAACTCACTGGCCCCATGACCTCCCCATGCTGTCTAACTCTGTAGAACCCACTAAAGATCCATGCACATTGGGCGGAGGGAGGCCTGAGCAGCAGTGGGACAGTATATTCATTTAGCCAGGCGCACCCTCCACCAGAAAGGCAAGACATTTAAAGAATTCCCCTTTCTTCGCCCCTTTTCCTGTCTTGTGCAATCTCCCCAAAGCAGAAAACAGCCCCCCTAGCATACAGGAGGACTGGAAAGCTTAGCAGCGTGGTGAGTAGCTGTGTGGAGAAGCCCGCGTAGCAAGGAATGGGTGTCTGTGGCCAGCAGCCTGCCAGGACCAGAAGCCCTCAGCCCCACACACCTGGAGGAAGCGGGTTCTTCCACGAGCGAGCTTGGAAGTGATTGCCTTCCAGACTGAGCCCTGGCCAAGAGCTTGACTGAAGGCTGCGAGAGCCCTGAGTCAGAGGAACTGTGAGATCATCAGTGCTGCTGGAGCGCTGAGTTCTGGGATAATTTGTTCTGTAGTGAGAGAGAGCTAACACCACTGCTGGTTGCCCCTGTGCCTGACCCAATGTGTCACATGAGAAACGATTTCTGAGAGAGAACCTTGAGGGAAAATTTCTGGTTAGAGAACCCTGGAGACCATCATCTAATTCCTTCCTTGTACAGATGCGAAGACTCAGGCTCAGAGAGGGGATAGGACCTGACCGGGTGCACAGCGAGGAGGGGTCCCACACCCTAAGAACACCCAGTGCTCTGTTCACCACTCGGCAGCTGCCTCCGCTGAGAAATTGGTCTTTGGGCTCAATGCATAATTCAAGAACTGTCACCTTAGTGATTGCAGTTATATATCAGACACAGTTTAATTGCCTACATGTTGGCAACAATGCATCAAAGTAACTGTGAAAAATGGAAAGAATTTGATATCTGTTAAACACGTACTATGAAAGAAAATAAATCATAATAATTATCTATCACATATACTAATTATGTATTATAGAATATATTAATATCTGAACTGTAATGTTAATAAATTAGACTTTTATAATCTTTACATGTAAAAATCGATTACATATGCTAACTTTAACATAATCCCATGATATGAGTAACTATTTCTACTTGACAGGTGAGAAAACGAAGGCACAGGTACATCAAGTCATTGGCCTGCATACCCAGCCAGGGCCTACCCTGACCCAGACCCCTGACCCCTGGCTCCAAGGTCCTCTGCCCAATAGCCATACCTTTTGGGACCCTTCTTAGAGTTCTGGGGTCATCCTTAGGCCAATGCCCTTGACATGCCTGTTGTTCTTTTTGTCTTGGCTGCTACTCTAGCTCCATTCTGGTGTCATCTCTGTCTTTCCTATAAGAATACGCTGTGTGAAATAGAGCACTTTTTAATATGTATAGGCATCCCAGGTCTTAATGACAAAGAATAATAATCAGTAATAATCAGTAATGATAGTCAAGGGAGTGAACAAAGAGGGAAAAAATGGTTGAAGAATAGCATTCCCACTGTAGTTTCCCCCCAGACTTTTAAAGACACAGTCATCTGTTTTCTCAAGAGCAGCAGGAAGCTGCCCTATTTCATGTTCTCTTTGCTGAAACCCTTTTAACCTGTGGTGGAGGCTTTGAAAGGTAGCATCTGAGACGGATTTGACTGAGTCTAAGCCAGCTCCAGCATGTGACATTAGCCTTCCACACAAGGGTTACACTATGGACCTCCAGAAAACCCTGCGTAACAGTAGCCTTCAGAGGCCTCAGACTCCTCCTGCCCTCAGTCACACACCAAAGAATTATCAGTGACCTCTAGTCTTACAGACGGAAAGCAAAACAAAAACAAAATAAATCACCTGAAGGACATTTCCATAAAGGAGACTGAGATTTATGTTAGCAACAGGACCTCTGAGTACAGTATGATCTTTCTTCTTCCTCGGCCCTTACCTTTTTCTCCAGTCACACACACACACACACACACACACACACACACACGCGCACACACACTCGCCTGCTCATGTGTACGTGCACATTTATACATCTACATGTGTAATGCACACACCTATTCTCCAGGCTACTCTCATTTCACACCTGTTGATTTAAAGCCCCCTCACCTTGTTAGTTCACATTCATTTCTAATGTGCTCTTGGTGTGCCCTCAGCTTGAATTTATCAATTGCTCCCCGGCCCCTGTAATTTTCTATGAGACATCTCACCATTTCAGGCAGTCTACCAATCCCATGTCTTTTTCCTGAAGATTCCCCACCCCAGACCCACTGGTGCTCCTGCCTCACTCCAGACAGCTGTCATTAGGCCCCTCTCTTCCGCATAATGGGCATTTCATTCACTGCTTTCTTGTTGAATTCCCACACTCGCAGTTTTTCACTCTCTTGATACGTTTCCTTATTTCTATAGAAAATATCCTTCATCT
>NW_006297811.1:5664940-5687180 GCF_000327345.1 Myotis davidii | reverse complement strand
GAGTGTAGGGGAGGTCAGTTTTTGAGACTTTGCCTTTCTGAAATGCCTTCTTCTCCTCTGATATTTGATTGATAGTTTGGCTGGGTTTATACTTCAAGGTTCTAAATAATTTTCCTTCACAATTTTAAGGCTATCGCTGTATTGTTTTCTGTTATCCAATGTAACTGCTGAAAAATCCAGTGCCATTCTGATCTATGTTCCTTTTGTGTGTGGCATTATTTTTCTCTCTGAAAGATTTTTAAAAATTATTACTACTCTTCTCTTTAGCTCTGGTATTCTGACATTTTACAATAATATGTTTTCCCATGCGTCTGTTTGCAATTTACTGAGTGGCCCTTGCATCTAGATCAGCGGTTCTCAACCTGTGGGTCGCGACCCTTTTGGCGGTCTAACGACCCTTTCACAGGAGTCGCCTAAGACCATCCTGCATATCAGATATTTACATTACGATTCATAACAGTAGCAACATTACAGTTATGAAGTAGCAACGGAAATAATTTTATGGTTGGGTCACAACATGAGGAACTGTTTTTAAAGGGCCAGAAGGTTGAGAACCACTGATCTAGATATTCATATACTTTTCTTAAATTATTTCTTTGCTAATTTTCTTTTTCCCATCTTGTCTGTTTTCTCTTTCAGAATGCAGATGACATTCCTAAGTTTAATGTATTTTTTATCCTATTTTTTTCTCACCTTTTTGTCCATTTGCTTTATTTTCTGGGGGAATTCCTTGATTCTATCTAATTTTTAGTTTTCAAGAGCACTTTCTGATTCTTGTCTATTTCTCTTTGAAAACTTGCTATTCTTATTTTATGAATGCAACATAGTCTCTATCTCTCTAAGGGTATTTACTGGTTGGGGGAAAATTTCTTCCCTTTTCCGTACTTTCTTTTCTTTCCTCTGTGTTCCTTTTCACTCTTTGTTTTCATCTCTCCCTTTCATATTGTAAGTTTTCCTGAAATGACAATAAACCTTGACTGTCTATTTCTAATAATAATAATAAAAGAAGAAGCGAAGGATACCTTGGAATCTCTATATGCACAGATGAGTGCTATCAACTGGGAGACTTCTTTACAGGGTGATGGGGCATGAAGGGGCCATTTGATTTTGAAGTGGCGCCTAAAAGACACTCTCTGGAATTTGTTCTCTGAGGGCTGCTGTTTCCGCGGGATGGATTTTTCAGTTTACTGACTGCGAGCCATATGACTAGCTACCAATGTCATGGGAATGAGCAAAGAGAGAACCACCCACCACTCAGTTTTCTCTCTTACAGTGAATTTCTTCCGTTAATGTCCTCCACTAGGTCTGAGATCTCCGAGTTTAGTCCTTCTCCCTTGAATTCTCAAGAAATTAAATCTTCCTTTTCCTGCTTGGGCTGGAGTTTGGATGTAGAGATGGGCATAATTGCCTGATGGATAATGTGGGAGAGACATCCTCCATACATGCAGACTTTTAACCAATCCCCTTTTCAACCTCATGCCTTACCCCTTGTTTCTGCAGTATCTGACCAGGAGTCTGAGAATCTCAGAGATATTTTTTGGATAAAGTGGATTCTCCTCTCTAAGGCTCTTTCAAGTATGGCTTCATCTTCTGAATCTGTTACTGCATCTCAATTTGCTGTCTGTCTTCCCAAATATGTTGAAGTGCCTTGTCAGATGTTATCTTATCTCCCATTTTCTATATCCTTGTGAATACCTACATACACACATATAATATGTTTTGTCCCTTTATTTCATTTTATCAGGGTCTTGAGAGTGAGAGGAGGCACATGTGTGCGATCAATCTGCCATATTTAAGTCTTAAATGGACTTGTTGATGCTGATAATAAAACCAATGGAGGAAACTGGGAGTCAGAGCAAGTGGAAGTATGGCACCAGATGCCACACCACACTAAAACTCTAGTGGGTGAGTGGAATACATATGGTTTAACCGAGGAATACCACTGGGAGGCCCAGACTTAATTTGGGGAAGGTATAGGGGAACCCCCCCCACAAAATAAGAATTCCTTCTCTTTGCAAGTGTTTACAGCTGTATAAAATGTAATAAAGCAGCTTGAAAATATTATAGCTTAAAACTGGGACTATTAAAAATATACAGTGATCACTAGTGGACTGTGATGTGTTACTGAAAAAGAAAGGGTTTGGGAGGGATTGATGGGAAAGGGTCAAGGAGAACTTTCTGGAGTGATGGAGATGTCCTATAGCTTCTTTGCAGTGATGGTTACATATCAGCATCCATTTGTTAAAGCTCACCTAACAGTAAATTCTAAATGTGTGCAGTTGATCATGCATAAATTACACCCAATAGAGTTGATTTAATAATAAAAACATTTATAGGTTCCCATTATTCTAAGATGAAGAATGGACTGCCAGTCAAGATGCTCTACAGACTGTCCTCACACTGCCCTCCTGCATGCCAGGCAAAGCTCCCCCCCTCATCTGAGGAGTGGTCCATGTTTTCCCAACGTGCCATGCATATTAACCCATGTCCTCCTCCATGCTCAGACTGCCTCTTTTAAAATAGTTCGAATCTCCTCTTTTTACTTTTTCTCCAGGAAGCCTTCTCTGACCACTGAGCACTGAAAGATTATTGTTCCTTCCACCTTTTTAATTAATTAATTAATTTATTTGGTCTATGTCAGTTATTTAACCTTTCAAAATATAGTGTTCTGAGATATCTCTTTTATTGTCTTGAAGGATTCTAACTTCTGCATTGCTATTTCACTTTTCACGTGTGCTTGTCTTATTGTCTGGAAAAAGAGGAATTTTCTAGAGTGCTAGGAGTGTGCATTATACATCTTCACATCTTTCCTAGTGTGTAGCACAATGTTATACACATAGTTGGCGGTCAATAAGTATTTGCTGAATGAAGGATAAGATAATAAATCATGTAGACATCTTAAAGAGAAGAAACTAGGGATTTTGAAGCTAGAGAGAGAAGGATTTGATTTACCAGTTAGAACTGGTAGGATAGAATCATCCAAAGAATACATTGAATTAATAGAAGGCTCAGGTCATTTATAACCTACATTTTGTAAAAGATATATGTCATAGTGAAATCAACATAATTTATAAAATTAATCCACAGGACCTATGGGGCTATTAAGACCAGTCTATAATTAGGATATGGCAATGTTAAACTCTACAATTCTGGCATTTATTCCCATGGATTTATTATTAGGAATTCTGACATGATCCCAGGAGGAAATATCGCCAGCTAAATATGACATTCTTCTTGTCAACTTCTCTTCTTGCCTCAGTGTCATCAAGATAACAAGCGCTTCTGCAATTCTAGGTAGAATATATGTGCTGCAAACCGTAGAAATGAATTCAGCCATAACATATGCTACACATTTATTATGCACAGCTTGTGAGATTCTGATTTCTGATCTGCCATTTCCCCCCAAGGAATATAGACTTCCAATGTGGCAAATATATGTATGGCTATTTTATTTTAAAGGGCAGGCTATTTATATAAAATAGGGCCTCAAATGAACTCATCCATAAGTCATAGATGATCTTTCTTTTACTTACTCATTAGATGAATTTATTTATGGTAAGTCTTTATGGTATAGTATTTACTTTATCACAGAGAGAAAGAGTACATGCCCAGAAATTGGATGCCACACATGCCCACTCAGCTTGCAGTAATGAGGGCTGTTCTCCCCAATTTACTTTGCTGCCTGACAGACAGGCGGGCTGTTCGTTTTATCATTGTTGCCCACACCTATCAAGCCTCCCTCCGATCTGGTGACTACCACAGCAATATATATATAGCAAATCTCCTCAGGGACTGCAATTATTCATCTTTCAGGAGGCACAAGATCTATAATGGATAAGTGCTGTAGATAAGAAACCAGTTTACAGGTTTATCTTCATTGGAGGACTAGACCATTGCCATTTAATAAATGAGTTGTAAGTATCAAAAATGCTGTGTAAATGTATTTGTGATGCGGACACATAAACACTGTTGTGACATTGCCATACACAAAACAAAAGAGGATGCGTTCAGTCCCTCAAAACACACCGTGAGTTGGAAAATCAGAGGCCTGTCACGAAGCCTCAGCTTATTGTCTTGGGTTATGAATTACTCTTAAATTAATATCACCACTGCTGCTCCTGGAAGCACCTGATTTCATGACATTTTTGAGGCCAGTAGTCGATCAAGGCACTCAAGCTATTATTTCTATCAGGAACGAGGGCTTAAAATGTCCCCTGTGGCATGTGTCTTGGTTTCCCACTGAATCTCAAGTTGAACATGCAATCTATTTCACCCGCCCCCGTGCAGGTATTATGGTAGCCAGCAGTGCATTTTTCGCCATTTGCTTTGCAGTGTTCTTATGATTTTCGCTAATAGAGCTTGTTTACCCACTGATGCATTTGAATGTTACCTATAACAAGTAATAAAATGCTTCTGCTCAGCTGTGTTCTGATTTCTCTTAGTCAAGACAAAGAAAACAAACCCACTCAAGCTAGCCCGAGTCAAGAGGGAGCTTTTCCAAAGAAATGTCAGGCCGTTTCATGGCTACGTATGGTTTCCAGGACTGAAGTGAAGAAGCTGGTTTCCCCAATATCTCAGGGCCATACAATCTCCCTTCTACAAGCTGTATCTGCCTTTCTCTCATCTGTCCATTCTTGCTCTTTTGGTCAGCGTCTGCTCTTACTCATCTTGCCCACAACCCAGTGGGGCCACAGCTCCAACTCTGTTTCATGACCTCGGCCTCACTTCACTCTCAACTGCTAAGCTCAAACTCCTCTCCTGAGAATCTGATTGGCCTACCTTCTCCATGGGATGTCACCTTTGGGATATAGTTTCCAAGCTCATGGATAAAGCAGGTTCTTTAAAGAGGGCCCGAAGAAGCACAGGCCTGGAAACATGACCAGTCATGAGCTTCCCATCACGCTCTGACTTCATTCTATTGTCTGAGGAGTGATGATATCATATGCCTGTATGCTGGAGTCAACACTCAGTTTCCATTTGAGTTACAGCTTTTTAGCCCTGTAGAAATTATAAAATGGAAGCAGTTTCTGGAAGTTTCTAGGTCAGAGGCTATCAATCTGAACGTTCTCTACTTTAAAACACCAATATCTGAGTTGTTTTTCTTGGCTGCCTTTGGGGGCCAAATATTTTAACTGCCAATGACTGTGCAGTAGAGCGAGGAGGGAAGGCCTTGGAAATCACAAATCTACCATGAACCGGGGCTCTAGCTCCCCTAATGTAAATTTAGGTAAAGCCTCCTGTTCAAATGATAGGCATCTGGGATTGTTTCTATTCCTTTCAGCAAATACATGTCAAGTAAAATATCACCTGTGGGTCCAGATGGAAGAATATAGGTCAGACACTGAGACTAGAAATTGGTCCCTTTATAAGAGAGGTCACTATGCTATGGCCAATCCTAAGCTATACCAGAGCTCATGTGAAAATCCATTGTCCCCCAAAGAGCTTGAGATCCTTGAGGGCATGAATGAGGCACCGTTGTCTGTGGATTCCAGGATCTACCATAGTACCTGGCAGATAGCAGATACTGAAATGGATGGATGTGTAAGGAAACCTCTTTGCTGACATCAGCAAGGGCATCCTCAAGAAGCCTGCTTTTTTTGGTTTACCTTCCTGTGTGTGTAGAATATTGAGCCGACTAATCATCCTAATTAAAATTTAAATGTATTTTCTAATCTCAGGCAATTTTAGGAAGTGTTTCTTTCATTGTTAGCCTTCAAAATAACTGCTTTCATTTTACGTCTAGTTACAGCATTTTATTATGCGTTAAAAGAATACATCTTCTTAAGTGTTTCAGACCTATAACATTTAGAAACCATTCTCCGCCATGTTTGCCTACCTCAACCTTCCTGAACCATTTACTCCCATAAGTAGTTTTATCACTTATTTCTGCCACTTCTGAGCAAAATCACCTGCCTGCACTGTGATGTCTATAGTAAACCACGGACCTTCTGAAGACCCTGTGTGGTCCCTGCCCCCCAGTGCTAAAATGCTACATTTCATATATCTTTGCCTTAAAAAAACACACTTATTGCCATTTTCCTTTTGAGAATAAAACATGTTTAAAAGATAAACATAAATAAAATAACTAATGAGTCATAGTTTCCATTCCACTCAGAGATCATTGTTAAGTTTCATAAGCCTTTTTTTTCTAAGCCCATCGGGTTGTTATTTTCAACAAAAACAAGGTATTTCTTTACAGCTATCCTCCAATACTAAGAGTCTTAGTCAATTCCCAGTAAACCTGCCACTCTGAGTGAGCAGAATGAGTATGCCCCTGTAGGCAGACAAGCCTTCTGTGACAATTGCCTACAGGATTCACCTTAATTTTAGTCTTAGGGCTTGTTACATTTTGCCACATTAAAACATTATGGCACTTTTGACCTGCTTGGTTTATTTTCTGGATTTATTTAGCATGAACTGAGAAGTTGCTTGACAGCCTTCTGACTCCCTAGATTTGGACAATAAAAAAGATGTTAGAAAAGGAAGAGAGACTTCTGTTTCCAGAGGTACAGGCAGATGAGATGCCCTGAACAGCCCTCTTGACAGAAACAAGCTAAATATTAAATAATTTTAAAAATGTATTTTAAAATTCATTGTGGAGCTGGCACAAAAGCAAGGGCTTTTCAGAGGTGAAAACTGAAGAAAATGTAAAACCTTGGGCAAGTGGGAGCACCCAGGCTGACTTCTGTGCTGGGACCTCGTGCTGCTGTTTTGCCAGAGGCGTGTGAATTCAGGGAATGAGACCTCAAGCTAGGGCAGACAAGAGCTGATCTCCAAATAAACCAGGACTTCGAAAGTCTACACTCTCAGTGCAGTGGAAATGAGAAACGAAGCCCACGATATAGGAGAGGGCAGCAAGATGGCTTGATTATGGTTTTGGGAATGAGAAAGAGATTGTCTAATATCTGCCCTGATCATTTATAACCACAAAAAAAGCCCACATTTGGGCTTAAAGGCAAGAAAGAAGCAAAGAGGGAGGAAAACAGGAAATAGACATATAATTGGAAAATGAATAAAATTGTAAAAGTAAATTAAAATGCAGGTATATGTTGTAGAATTTTTTTATAGCTAATATCTTTCCAGTAAAATACTTGCTTCTAACAACCAAATATCATAGAACTCATGAATCTCTAGATATATTTTGTATCAGCTAGTGATTATATAGGAGCAGTGTCTAATTACATTGTAAATACTCAATGCATTTTTAACAGAATGATGTGCTGGAGAGCTATCAGGTCACATGTCAAATACAATGGATAAGTCACCAAAATCACAGGAAGGTTTTTGGAAAAGCATGCAGAGTTCCACAAAAGGGATGCTGGGCCTGAGCGGAACATTATAGCATTACCCTCAGTGGGAACCACACTTTGCCGCTGTGTGCTCGTCCTGAACACATTGCCAAAAGGCCTTCTATTACTTAGCCCTCAGTTTTGACTAGGGATGAATGAGTTGTGTGTGCGCTCTCTCTCTCTCTCTCTCTCTCTCTCTCTCTCTCTCTCTCTCTCTCTCAAAATGCACTGATGAAAGGAGTTGAAAGGAGAAAATAATTGAGAATTTAAACAAGGCTCCATTTTGCAAGTTTCTCATCCTCCACTGTTAGTCATCTCTTTTGACTCTGTGTCCTGGCTTTCTTGTTCAGGAGCTTCTTCAGAAGTGCCAATGGCTAGAGAATTTCCATCAGCTTCTGAGGTGAATAGTTTGCTTCAAATTACTGTTTTCATCCCACTCGTCTACATCAGCTCTTTCTACAACCAGTGACAAAAATTTATGCCACAGTCCTGCTCCCTCCGTAGTTTTCTTCAAGTATCAAGTTTTCTCCTCACTTGATGAGTTACAGCTTATTGCAGGTAATTATCTTGTTTTTATTGGAAATATTTCATTGAATTTTTTTCTAACAAATGTATTTTTTTGCTGTTATTTGCTTTGCCATATTCTAAACATCATGTTCATGGTATGCATTCAGACTTTCATGCTTGGTAACCTTAAAATAATGTTTTAAGTATTTTACATCCCAATATGATAGTTTATTTTGATTTAAGTATTTTACTTAAGAAATTTGGTTGAGAGATAAGGTTAACATATAATGCATTATAAATTTTCTCATTTAAAAGAACAGAAAATAGACAATGTTTTTAAGCAAAATACCTCATGTTTTAGGAATGGATTATTGACATTATCAGGTATAATGATTATATTTTTTTTATATCAACTTGCCTGGGCCTTGAGGTGCCCAGATTTTGGCTAAACATTACTTCCAAATGTGTCTGTGAGAGTGTTTCTCGATGAGATCAACATTTGAATTGGTAAAGCAGATTGCTTTCTTCTATGTGGGTGACCATTATCCAATCAAGTTAATGTCTGAATAGAGTAAAAAGTCAAAGAAACGTAGAATTGATTCTTCTGTCTGACTTAGGTGGGACATAGGTCTTCTGCCATTGGACTGAGACACCCTGGTTCTAAGGCCTTTGGACCTGGAGTAAATTACACCATCCACTTTACTGAGTATCCAGCTTGCAGATGACATATTGTGAGACTTTATAGCCTCCACAATCATGTGAGCCTATTTCTCATAATAAATATCTTTATATATATTGATTAATAATATAAGAGCATTATATCTAATCTATTTTGTATTATTAGTCACAATAAATGTAAATGAGCTAAACTCTAAAGGTAAAATATAAGGATGACCAGGCTGTATTAAAAAACAGTCCAGCCATACACTATTTACAATAGACCACATACATCAAAAGGAAACTTAAGCTTGGCTGATGTGGCTCAGTGGTTGAGCATCAGCCTATGAACCAGGAGGTCACAGTCAGGGCATATGCCCAGGTTGCCAGCTTGATCCCCAGGGTGGGGCTTATTATTGATGTTTCTATCTCTCTCTCCCTCTCTCTTCCTCTCTGAAGTCAATAAAAATATATATATATTTTAAAAAGAACACCTAAATTTTTAGAACCAGAGAATGAAAAATATATACATTAGACAAATTATCAAAAGAAACCTGGGGCAACTATCTTAATATTAGACATTAGCTTGTAAGGAAATAAGAACTATGAGAGCCACAACATAATATTAAAATTGTTAATTCACCTTATAGTTACAGCAAATCTAAACCATGTGAGCAAAATAACACAGTTACAGAATATGGAAATTCAAATTTGACAGAACTACAAAGGAAAATGGGAAAATCTACTCTTGTGGAACTCTCTAAAATACCAGTAGACTGGGCAAACAAAAATTAGTAAGGATATAGAAGAATACTAATGTATAGACCACATGAAGACATTTATAAAAACCGATTTTTTGCTAGGACAAGAGTCAGTCCTACCAATTTGTAATCATTCTCTGACCATAATGCAATAAAGTTAGAAATAGTAATGAGTAAAATCATAGGAGGAAATTGGTAAATATTGGTCACATTAATATTAAGGATACCTGTTCACTGCAATACATCAAAAAGAAAATGAAAAAGTAGGCCAAAAACTAGGAGAAGATATCTACAAGACATATAACTCAAAGGATTATATAAATAACTAGAAATCAATAAGAAGATAAATGAGCAGCCCAATACAAAATAGCTCTTCCATAAAGAACCATTCCAGCTGTCCTATAAACATGTGACAAGATGCTCAAACTCAATAATCAGGAAATGTGAGTAGGATTATATAAATAACTAGAAATCAATAAGAAAAAAAATGAGCAGAAATGAGCAGCCCAATACAAAATGGCTCTTCCATCAAGAACCATTCTAGCTGTCCTATAAACATATGACAAGATGCTCAAACTCAGTAATCAGGAAATGTGAATTAAAACCACAATGAGGTATAATTTCATATCCACTAGATGGGTGAAAATCTAAAAGTTGGTCAATACAGATGCCAGGATGTAAGCCAGTTGAACAGGGTCCTTTATCCACTGCTGGCATGAAACAATATGAGATGTGTACTGGTCATATGTTTTAGTCCAAGTTCCTAAAAAAACAGAACCTGAGACAACAACTTATGTGCTAACACTTTACTAGGCAGAAGTAGGAATGAGGAGAACTGGGGAGTGAGCTAGGGAGTGAAGGACTCAGCAGGGAATGGCCCTGACCCTTAGGAGTTGACCTTCTTTGAAGAGAGGCATATGTGTAAATGGACATATAACAAAGAGTACGCAGCTAGTGCAATTTGGAGAAACTGACAGAGTGCCCTTGAGCAAAGAGGACAGAGCAGCTTATCTGGCCAATGGGAGGTGTGGAGACACAGGAGTTGTTCACACAGCAGGAAACATGTAAGTTCATTCTTGAAAGCTAAGTGAAAGGAAAGGGAAGAGAACACCAAGCAATATTAAGAAGGTATGGAACGTGGACAATCTGTACTAATGAGCCTGGTACTTCAAAAGAAGGGCCAGTAGCTTAGCACACAAAATAATGAGAGATCAAAAGGCTGATACATTGGCAAAAGACTCTTAAACAATGCAAGGTGCCCTGACTGGTTTGGCTCAGCAGATAGAGCGGATGCCTTTGGACTGAAGGGTCCCAGGTTCGATTCTGGTCAAGGGCATGTACCTCAGTTGTGAGCACATCCCCAGTAGGAGGTGTGCAGGAAGCAGCTGATTGATGTTTCTAGCTCTCTATTCCTCTCTCTTCCTCTCTGTAAAAAATCAATAAAATATATTTAAAAAATACAATCTAATATTATTTACATTTCTCAAACATTTACTTTGGTCAGGTTGTATTTTTAAGAGTTTTTCAGCTTTATTTATTTGATTTCCCCCATAAACTCAGGCTGCTGATGTATTTTAATGTGTTTTTTTGAACTTTCTAAATTATTATGTATTTGTTTTAGATTTCTTTTCAGATGGTTTCCATCTTTTTAGAAGCCTTAAGGAAAATAAAGATCAAACCATTTCTTCATTTCATATGTTGATTACCAAACTTATTAAACCCATATTTAGCCAGGCTTAAGATTTTGTAAAGATCCTGTAGTACTTTATTAAGTCAACAACCAAAAGCTTCCTTTATTTGGTTCTAATGAATTACCTCAAATATCTATCTATGCCTATAGACTTCAAGGACCATCCATCTCCTATTTGAGTAGAATTCATACTGTCTGAGTTCATATTTATACTTGTTGGTTTGGCTGTACAGAAGTAGGTGCTGAGAGCAGGTTTCAGTGGCTACAGGTTTATTTTTGCATCTTTCCCCAGGATCTCTGAAGGAAGGAGCTCTTCCTTTACCATAATCTAATATCTTGAACTCTATTTTGGATTTAATATTTTTCTTCTTTTTGAAGGTATTTTACACCTTAATAATTCCCTCCCATGTCATAACTTCCTCTATCTCTTCCTCTCCCCCTCCCCCCATATCACTTTTCTTAAAACAATGAAAACCTCGTCCTGACTGGTTTGGCTCAGTGGATAAAGCATCAGCCTGCGAACTCAGGGGTCCCAGGTTCGATTCCGGTCAAGAGCACATGCCTGGGTTGTGGGCTTGATCCCCAGTAGGAAGTGTGTAGGAGCCAGCCAATCAATCCCCGGCGCCCAACCCAGCCTCTTTAGATTACTTATTTTTCTTCATAGCAGTTATCACTATCTGATGTATATTTATTGTTTTCTGCAAACACAATGAAAAAGAATTTTCACCCTTTTTTTCTATTAGAACAGTGCCTGTTGCATAGTTGGAGCTCAATAAATCTCTGTGGATTGAATCAATTAATGAATGTTGAAAATGCCCCATTTAAGGTCTATAATGATTTCTCTGTTTCCTTGATGTCCTATTAATCTCTCTGTTCCATCTGGTTCTTTTTATAGCACATTCTTTCAGCTTCTGTATTCAACCTCTCACTACTCTTACTCTGTCTTCTTCAGTGCTCACATTCTCAGAGATTTCTTATATTCTTTTTTTATTGTAATAAAAACAGATAACCTAAAATTTACAATTTTAACCATTTTTAAGCGCACGCTTTAGTATGTTAACTATTTGAACCTTCTTGTGAAACTGATCTCTAGAGCTTTTATCAACTGGCAAAGCTGAAACTCTATACGTATTGAACAACTTCTCTTCTCCCCTCTCCCCCAGCCCCTGACAACCATGATTGTACTTTCTTTTTCTATGAGTTTGACTACTTTATATGCCTCATGTGAGAGGAATTCATGCAGTATTTGTCTTTTTGTAACTGGCTTATTTCACTTAGCATAATGTCTTCAAATTTCATCCATGTTGCAGCATATGACAAGGTTTCCTTCTTTATTAAGGCTGAATATTATTCCATTGTGTGTGGGTGTGTGTTCACTCCTCATCTGTTCATGCAGCTTCCATCACTCCGTATTATCGGTTGAACTGCATCCCTCAAAATTTTACATGTTGCCCTGGCTGGTTTGGCTCACTGGATAGAGCATCCGCCTGGGGACCGCAGGGTCCCAGGTTTGATTCCGGTCAGGGGCGTGTACCTTGGTTGCGGGCACATCCCCAGTGCGGGGTGTGCAGGAGGCAGTTGATCGATGTTTCTCTCTCATCGATGTCTCTGGCTCTCTGTCCCTCTCCCTTCCTCTCTGTGGAAAATCAATAAAATATATTTAAAAATAAACCCAAAACAAACAAACAATGAAAACCTCCTGTGATACCAAGGAGTCATTCAACTCCAGTTCATTTTATCTCTCCTTTTTTTCACTAGCAAACTCTTTGAATTGTTGTAAACTTCATACCCTCCCCCCTTTTAATCCTCAGTGCCACTCTACCTGGCCACGGCTCATCTCTTATTGATGTTTCTTTCTCAAACTGCTTCAACCGCACTGGCCTTCTTACTGCTTCTCAAGCCCAAGTGTATTCCTGTTTCAGACCTTGGCATTTGCTCTTCCTTCTGCCCTGATGTTCTTCCCCCATATATTCATAAGACTTCCTTCAGGTGTCTGATCAGATGACCCCTTGGTCACTATTTAAAAAAACCAAAATTTGAACCTTCTTGTGAAACTGATCTCTAGAGCTTTTATCAACTGGCAAAGCTGAAACTCTATACGTATTGAACAACTTCTCTTCTCCCCTCTCCCCCAGCCCCTGACAACCATGATTGTACTTTCTTTTTCTATGAGTTTGACTACTTTATATGCCTCATGTGAGAGGAATTCATGCAGTATTTGTCTTTTTGTAACTGGCTTATTTCACTTAGCATAATGTCTTCAAATTTCATCCATGTTGCAGCATATGACAAGGTTTCCTTCTTTATTAAGGCTGAATATTATTCCATTGTGTGTGGGTGTGTGTATCACATTTTCTTAGTCATTCATCTGCTAATGGACATTTACATTGCTTCCATCTCTTGATTATTGTGGATAATGCTGTAATAAATATGGGTGTGCAGATTTCTCTTTGAGATCCTATTTTCAATTCTTTTGGATATATATCCAGAAGTGGGATTGCTAGATTATATGGTAATTTTTTTGAGAAATCTGACTACTGTTTTCCATGCAGCTGTACCATTTTATATTTGCACCAACAATACACAAGGGTACCAATTTATCTGCATTCTCATCAAACACTTATTATTATTATTTTAAACAGTGGCCATCCTAATGAGTATAAAGTAATATCTCATTGTGGTTTTGACTTGCATTTTCCTGAAGTTTAGTCATGTTGAGCATATTTTCTTATGCTTGTTGGCTGTTTGTATATCTTCTCTAGAGAAATATCTGTTCAAGTTTTTTGCCCGTTTTTAAATCGAGTTATTTGTCTTGTTGTTTTTGCCGAGTTGTAGTTCTTTTTATACACTGAATTAATCCCTTATCAAATATATAATTTGTAAATACTTTAATATTTTTTTCCATTCTAAGGTTACCTTTCACTCTGTTTTTTTTTCTCCCTAGAGATTTCTTCTATTTAAGACCATTTTTATACTTCATTTGGGTCCTGATTTATGTCTATGTTCCTCAGTCTTGTTGACACACCTTTCTGTACTTAAGCCTTGCCTTACTATATCTTACCTTTCTTGTTTACCTTCCATAGGTCTGGCATAGGATTATGCATTAAGAAGAAACTCTGTAATTGAGTTACTGAATTGAATGACTTAACACTATCACATTGTCACTTCCAGTGTTGACTTCTTACTGGGTGCTTAGGCCCACCTCTCCAGATGCTTTCTGAGCATCCTAAAACTGTCTCTTTGCCAACATTTGAGGCCTTACAATAATTTTACTTCCACTTTTTTCTTATCTAAGCAATCATTAAGTTCTTTCTATTTCTTCTAGATAATGAGTCTTAAACTGAACATTTCCATTCACAGGATCAACTGTGGGGCACTTTTAACTGATATAGCCCACTCCCATGCATCTCCCATTCTTCTCTCAGCTGTGTTTTTAACAACAAATGTCAGCCCATTATTGTCTTACTGAGGAACTTATGGTTAGGTCCAGTCACCTCTGAGAATGAAACTGAAAATTTTCCTTGGTGTTCATTTTGTCATATGAAGGTGAATAATACAATTTAAACTCACAATCCCTAAAATGGTCCCTCCACTTTGGCCAAATGATGTCTTTCTCTTGTCGCCAAAATACCCTCTTCAATCCTGGTTCTGTACCTTTACTGTCTCCTGACATAAATAATTTAAGCCCTACCCTTCTTTTAAATCCTAACTCCAGTACGCTCTGCAATCTCCCCAGACAACTAACCAAAATAATCTTTGACCTAACTGAATTTCCTGAGCATCTCTGTATATTTTAATATACCTGCTTAATACTTTTATTAATATAATAGTAGTTTCCTCTGGAATATTACTACTTTGTATTTTTTTTTTTTTGAGCAGTGGGGATCAAGAAAACCACAGTAATTTCCCCTAATTCTGAGAGTCACAGATTTTGGAAAAGTCAAGACAATGATTTTTTTGCTACACCATAGCTGTTTTTGAAAAAAATCCAAAACAATTAACTTTGTAATAACCTTAGGCCAGTTCTCCATAGACTTAAAAACCCATAGACCTCAAAGGCAGGGACTGGTGTTTTTGAATGAGTTTTCAAAGAAATTAAATACCCTAAATAGTCATGACCCAAGTGCAAATGGAGTGCTAGATTCATAAACAATGTGCTGGGCGAAGAGCAAAGATTCCTTAGGGACCCTCGTCACTGATGTAATCTGTGATCTTGGGCAGTTCAATTAACTTCTTGATATTCACCCCTCTGTTTGCAAATAGGGTGCCAGAGATACTACTTTTAGAAGCTTTTAGCCCATGATAGGTGAGACACGAATTATGACATTAGGTTAAACAAATTTTCCTTTTTTTTCCTTTTAGAAAATAGGAGATTGCCTGTTTATTTATAGATAATCCATCTTATTCTGAATAAAAGTGTTAAGTCAGTGTTCAAAGTGTATACTATAAGACTTTAATTTTATATATACATATATATTAAATATATTTTTATTAATTTCGGAGAGGAAGGGGGAGGAGAGAGAGATAGAAACATCGATGATAAGAGAGAATCATTGATTGGCTGCTTCCTACAAGCCCCCTACTGGAGACTGAGCCCACAACCAGGGCATGTGCCCTGGCCAGGAATCAAATCATGACCTCCTGGTTCATAAGTCGATGCTCAACCACTGAGGAATGCTGGCTGGGCAGGGACTTTAATTTTTTAAGTAAAAAGGTCAAGGTAAATGGACAATAAGTAGTAGAAAATAAGAGAAGAGTATGAAAAATAAGATGATAAAAATAAGAGTGGGATTAATGACAGAAAGTATGTCTTGAGGCGCAATCCAGTTGGTACAGATGGGCTGCAAATCTGACTCTGGGATTTCTAGCAGCCAGCTCAGATAGGAGAGCATGATCGGTTAAATGATTCATGAAGTCCATACGTAACAACAAACCAACTGCTCAAAAGCAAACTATTCCTGGTACTAAGATCAAAGGGAAATTTCCTGTTCTAAATAATGATGCTCAAGTGATTAAGAGAAGCAGGAAGAACAGAAGAGACACAAAATTCTCCTTTCTAATGTTTTTCTATTTTTTTTTTTTTTAGTATTTCTTTCTCCATTATATTTTTCAATAACAAAAAGTTCCCAGTAAAGCTATACTGATCACAAACTTAGGTGGGTGAAAATAATTTTTAGGGTGAATTTGAAAGGAACAACTGGGGAGTGGCAAAGAAACATATTTGAAAGAACAGGCCAAGAGTACAGAAATGACAAGTTTTCAGGGCAAAGCAAGGGCAAAATAGGAAGCCATCTGGACAGACTGAATGTGGTGCCAGAACCCTGAAGTAACAAAGCCTGAGTTTTATGCAAAAGATAAGGAAAATGAGCTTATAGTTGGGACAAGGTCACAATATAATTATAATGAGTAAAATTATTTTAACAGCTACCTTTAAAGAATCTCTTCTGTAAATTAATATTATTTATACTATTTCTAGAAAAATGGTATATTTAATTATCCTGTATTTGGCTTGAAAGGACTTCTACATGGTGGTTACATTAGCTCTGACCATTAATCAGTTATGAAGTACCAGCAATAGAAAAATGACCAATTAAAACCATAATGTGATATCACATCCCCACCAGATTGCTAAAGTTTAAAACCAAAAAAGTTAAATGTTGGTAAATATAGGTAATAATTGGAACTCTCATAAGTTGCTGGTGGAAATGTAAAATGATACTATCACTTTGGAAAACTGTATGGCGATTTTTAAAATAAAATTAAACCTATATCAACCTTGTGACCCTGCAATTAAACTTTCTAGTTTTTACCTGAAATGAGAACATATGTCTACAAAAAGACTTGCACAGGAATGTTCATAATGCCCCTATTCATATCAGCTCCAAACTGGAGCTAAGTCAATGTCTGTCAACAGGAAAATGAATGAACAAGTTGTGGTAAATTCATACAGTAGAATACCAGTCAGAAATTAGAAGGCATGAGCTATTGATACGTTTAACAGCTTGGATGAATCCAGGAGATACTACTGCATCATAGAAGCCAGACAGAAAAGAGTACATACTGTTCAACTCTATTTGCATGAAGTATCCTATATAATAAAGAGGTAATATACAAATTAACCCTCACACCCTCACAAGATGGCTGCCTACAACCAGGCCAGCAGGGGGTTAGTGAGGGATGACCAAATGATTGAATAGCAGGCTGCATGGGGCGACCAGGCCGGGGGGGCGCAGTTGGGGGCAATTAGGCTGGCAGGGGGGACAGTGAAAGGTGACTTGGCCAGCAGGGGCGGCAGTTAGAGGTGATCAGGCCAGCACGCAGAGGCAGTGAGGGGGCATGTGTGTGTATAGTTGGGGGTGACCAGGCTGGTGGGGGGCACTGTTAGGGGTGACCAGGCCAGCAGAGGGGGGCAGTTAAGGGTAATCAGGCCACCATGCAGAGGCAGTGAGGGGCAATCAGGCTGGTGGGGGATGACGGGGTGGGCTGTTAGGGGTGACCAGTTAGGCTCAATCCCGGGGATCGGGCCTAAACTGGCAGTCAGGTATCTCCCAAAGGGTCCCAGATTGGAGAGGGTACAGGCTGGGCTGAGGGGACCCATTCCCCCCCTTGCACAAATTTTGTTCACTAGGCCTCCAGTATGAAATAATGAAATAATTCTATGGTGAAAAAAATCAAAACTGGTTCTCTTTGATGAATGGATGGGGCTTGACTAGAAAGGCAAAGGAGAAAACTTTTTGTACTGACAAGTATTTTTTGATTGGTAATCCTATATAATAAAAAGGCTAATATGCAATTTGACTGAGTGGTTGAATGACAGGTCGCTATGATGTGCACTGACCACCAGGGGGCTGACGCTCAATGCAGGAGCTGCCTCTTGGTGGTCAGTGTGCTCCCACAGGAGGAGTGCTGCTCATTCAGAAGCTGGGCTCACTGCTGGCCAGTGCATTGGTGGTGGCGGGAGCCTCTCCCGCCTTCGCGGCAGCACTGAGAATGTCCATATGACAGCTTAGGCCTGTAGGGCAGACCTAGGCTGTCAGTCAGGCATCCCCTGAGGACTCCTGACTGCAAGAGGGTGCAGGACAGGCTGAGGGACCCCCTTGACTGCACGATTTTCCTGCACCGGGCCTCTAGTAGTTACATAAGTGTGTACAGTTGTCACAACCCATCAAATGTACACTTAAAATCCGTGCAATTTATTATAGAAGCCAGTTTCTAAAACCCCCCAATAATCCCTGCTTCTTGACATATCACATGGTACCTGGGTTGGTCTGTGTGACCCTTAGACTACAGTGGAAGTGATGTATGTAACTTCTGAGACTGGGTGACAGAAATACCATGGCTTCCATTTCGGTCTTATTTTCATGCTTTTTCTGTCTTGGGTCACTTGCTCTGGGGAAGCCAGCTGCCATGTCTTGAGGACACTCAGGCAGCCCTGTAAAGAGGAACTAACCCCCCATTCTGCAACCAGTGAATAGCTGGAACCCGCTGACAACCAGAGAGGGAGCTTGGAAAAAGCTGTTCCCGTCTTCAGATGACAGTGGCTTGGCTGGCATCTTCTCTGCAGCCTCATGAGAAACCCCGAGCCAGAACCTCCTGGCTCATAGGAACTGCATGAGATATAAGTGCTTGTTGCTTTTTATGCTGCTAAGTTTTGGGGGTGCTTTTTAATGTAGTAGTAGATAATTAATGTGCTTTGTATACAAATTATATCTGAATTTAAAATATTATAAAAATAAAATAGCATAACATATGGAGTATTGATCCAGTTCTTTCTAAAATAATACTATACATCAAAATATTGACAATAGTTGTTTGGGTTGTAGGATTATTGGTGGTTTTTACTTTCCTGTTTATGCTTATTAGTGTTTTTATTTCCTCTAAATATTATACTAATAATGTAACTTGTAAAACGAAAAGTTTTAATAAAAACAGAAGATAGAAATAACCCTCCCCCTTCCCACACACACTGTGTTCACCCTTCTGTAGACCAAGAGTTGCTGAGAGTCCTAACCAAATCCATCCCTCTTCAAATTATCTGTATGCTTCAAATATCCCTCTCAATTTTCTCACGAGGATACTGGTTATTGCGTTTGGAATTTACCCTAAATCAAAGCTGACCTTACTGGAGGTCCTTAACTTAATTACATCTTCAAAGACCTTATATTCAAATAAGATCATAGGTACAGGTACAGAGGAGTAGGACTTGGGCACCATTCAACCCGTGACAGTAACTTTGGTCATATATTAAGGTTAACACTTAGACATTCAGCACCGGATTAGTTTCTGCATGCAGAGCTTCTCTAGCCATAAGGGGGATATGATGGCCCACTTTTGAAGACATCCCAAGACAGTAAAACATACACCCACTACTTGCATTGCTGCTGTTTTAACTGCTGGAGCTAAAGTACAGGGTGAGGTGGGAGAAACCCTCTTCATTCAGATGGTCAGAGCCATGCCCGTGCCTTTCTATACCATCACCATGAGTGCGCCTTGACTGGAGTGGTGAGAATCTGAGACCCTGAACCCTCTCTCTGGCTAGAGATCTTCCTTCTCTCCCTGACTGGGTCTCCAGAAATACCAGAACACATTCACATGTGCTTGAGTTTTCATGTATTATGAGTATTCTGGAGAGATCTTATCAGAGTGGGGGAGTGCACAGAGAACTGATGGCCAAGGCACTTCTGAGGAAGCTGAAGTGGCCTGTGGCCACACAACTGACACACGTCTTACTGTAAGGGTACACTCCTGCTTTTACTCCTAACATTGAGCTAAAGAGTTTACTCCTAGCATTGAGTGTAAGAGTGAAATAACCAATGAGAAAGCAGCAAGTTCTTGACCCCAGGTGTGGTGAGGTAAAAATGGGGTTTGAGGAAGGTTTGGTGACTTGCAGAGGAGAAATCAGATGTAGCAGATGGAACACAGAGAGACCAGGCTTGAGAAGATGAGCCCCCAGATGGGGACAGAAGGTGGGCTTGAGGGGGTAAATGCAGGCCACAGAAGGACTGCACAGTGTGCAGGTGAGGAAAAGAATGAAAAAGAGATCGGATCTGTATCCTGGGAGTGGTGGAACTGCTGACAATACAAGGAAGCCTGCAATGATTGAGTTGTCTTCAGTAGCATCCTTGGTTAGAGGTTCATTTGTTTTCCACTTATTTTGGCTTCTTATAGGCCCTTTAGCCTGTTAGCGCCTTGTTTCACACTAATCACAAGTGGCGGCTATTGCCAAAATGTGACACATCCAATTTAGGATTCTGTCTGTCAGTTTCCTCAAGTTCTGTTGGAACATTTACTGTAACTCCTTTTCTTTCTTGCTTATTAGTGTGTTATTTTAGAGTGTTGCTCAAGCTGTAGGGTTCCATGCAGTCTTTTGACTCTGCAAAGATCTTCGAGTATGCTTATGTAACACGTTTGTCTGGTTAAAGTTGATTTGTTTGTGTGTGTGTGTGTGTGCATTTTTAATTGGTTGCTAAACTGTAATGTTATAATGATCCAGAAATGCATTTTAGGATTGGCAGCATGTTTTATAGTGTGGAAAAAAAAGGTCCACTAGCCCTAGCTGGTGTATCCCAATGGTTAGATTGCCAGCCCACACACCGAAGGGTCAGGGGTTTGATTCCCAGTGAAGGGCATGTACCTGGGTTGCAGGTTTGATCCTGCATGTGGGAGGCAATCAGTGAATGTGCCTCTCTCACATGGAAGTTTCTCTCTCTCTCCCCCTCCTCTGTCCTCCCTCCCTTCCACTCTCTCTAAAAAATAATGAATGAATAAATAAATAACTACTCAATGGAAAAAAATATCCTTGGGTGAGTATTAACAAAAAAATATGGTCCACTAAAGCTAATTCAATATATTGCTTTGTTTCTCTATGAGGTATGAAAACTGAATCAGACAAGTGGAAGTTTCTCTCTCTCTCCCCCTCCTCTGTCCTCCCTCCCTTCCACTCTCTCTAAAAAATAATGAATGAATAAATAAATAACTACTCAATGGAAAAAAATTTCCTTGGGTGAGTATTAACAAAAAAATATGATCCACTAAAACTAATTCAATATATTGCTTTGTTTCTCTATTAGGTATGAAAACTGAATCAGACAAATTGCAATTAAGATTAATTCAACCATCCATAGGTTTTGTTTCTAAGGCCAAATGCAATGATATCAGAAGTAATATATTTAATTACTAGGTACTGGTGGGACTTTATGTTCATGTGTTATGAGTATTCTCTAAGTATTCTAGAGAGATCTTACCTGAGTGGGGAAATGCACGGGGAACTAATGACCAAGTCACTTTGGAGAAAGTTGAAGTGTGCCTTTGGGCAATAACTTTACCCACTTTTATCAGCAGATCAAAGGTATGGGAGCCCCAGTCCCCAGAGGTCAAACCACAAACAGTGTCGACATAGGGTTGCTTTAAAAGAGATTCTCCCGGAGGGGTGACCTGCCTGGGGCAAGCACTCAGAAGTTGTGGGGTGTATCCGTGGGGGAAGAGGCAGACTGGATGGGGCTGGCCAGCCATTGAAGAGACACCACCTTTACTCAGCGAGCTGTGGTTTGAAGGCCCAACAGGGAGTTTCCAAAGAGCCCATGACAGTGCTGATGAGACAGCACCCACTTCAAACTCCTGTCCAGGCCTGAAGAACATGAGGCCATCCTGATACAGTTCCAACCAGAGAGGAGGGGTCCTATCCTCTCTTCCCTTCTTGCTTTCCTCCTTACTCTGTTCCCCAATCCCACCTCCACCCTCAATTTTGACACTGATGGAGGAAGAGACCAGTTTAGCAAGCCAGGAAAAGAGGAAAACTCTAGGAAGAAATGTTATCATCGGATAAACATGGAAGTATAGATAGATCCCCAACCCTCTCCTGCCTTTGCTCCCTAAAAATAACTAATCTGTTTTCCATTTCTATAGTTTTGCTACTTTGAGATATATAAATGGTATTATATAGTATATTACTTTTTGAAATTACTTTTTTCCACTAAACCCTTAAGATTCATCCAGGTTGTTGGATATATAAATAGTTTGTTCCTTTTTAATACTGAGTAGTTTTCCGTTGTATGATTGTTCCAGAGTTTGTTTAACCGGTCACTTGTTGAAAGATATTTGGGTTGTTTCCAGTATTGGGCTATTACAAATAAACATTCATGGATGCTATACACAATATGTAAAAGTTACTGAATAAACATAAGTTTTTGTTTCTCTGAAAATGCCTAAGAGTTGTTGGGGGATACACACACACACACACACACACACACACACACACACACATATACATATATATATACACACACACACTGTATATATACATATATATGTATGTGGTTTTACTTTGTAGTTCATTA
>NW_006297811.1:5656736-5662352 GCF_000327345.1 Myotis davidii | reverse complement strand
ATTGCTTTGTTTCTCTATTAGGTATGAAAACTGAATCAGACAAGTTGCAATTAAGATTAATTCAACCATCCATAGGTTTTGTTTCTAAGGCCAAATGCAATGATATCAGAAGTAATATATCTAATTACTAGGTACTGGTTGGACTTTATGTTCATGTGTTATGAGTATTCTCTAAGTATTCTAGAGAGATCTTACCTGAGTGGGGAAATGCACGGGGAACTAATGACCAAGTCACTTTGGAGAAAGTTGAAGTGTGCCTTTGGGCAGTAACTTTACCCACTTTTATCAGCAGATCAAAGGTATGGGAGCCCCAGTCCCCAGAGGTCAAAACCACAAAGAATGTCGGCATAGGGTTGCTTTAAAAGAGATTCTCCCCGAGGGGTGACCTGCCTGGGGCAAGCACTCAGGAGTTGTGGGGTGTATCCGTGGGGGAAGAGGCAGACTGGATGGGGCTGGCCAGCCATTGAAGAGACACCACCTTTACTCAGCGAGCTGTGGTTTGAAGGCCCAACAGGGAGTTTCCAAAGAACCCATGACAGTGCTGATGAGACAGCACCCACTTCAAACTCCTGTCAGTCAGGCCTGAAGAACACGAGGCCATCCTAATACAGTTCCAATCAGAGAGGAGGAGTCCTATCCTCTCTTCCCTTCTTGCTTTCCTCCTTACTCTGTTCCCCAATCCCACCTCCACCCTCAATTTTGACACTGATGGAGGAAGAGACCAGTTTAGCAAGCCAGGAAAAGAGGAAAACTCTAGGAAGAGATGTTATCATCGGATAAACATTGAAGTATATAGATAGATATATTGGACTAGACAATTTTTGTATGTGTGTGTGTGTTACCTCTTTATTTTGAATTTATTTAGATTCACAGGAAGATGCAAAAAATAGTACATAGAGTCCCTTAAACCCTTCAACCAGCTTCCCAAGTGGTGACAACTTATATAACTAACACAATATGAGGAACTAGAAAATTGACATTGGCATAATGCTGTTAACTAGACTATGACCATATTTAGTTTTCACTGAGTTTTATTTGTACTCATGTGTGTGTAGTTCTGTGCAATTTGATCACAAGTATAAGTTTGTGTAACCACCAACACAATCAGAATTCATAAGAATACGGAACTGTTCTAACACCATAAAAAAATTCTTGTGTTGCCACACCTTTTTGGTCACACGCAACCCTCACCTGCCTTTGCTCCCTAAAAATAACTAATCTGTTTTCCATTTCTATAGTTTTGCTACTTTGAGATATATAAATGGTATTATATAGTATATTACTTTTTGAAATTACTTTTTTCCACTAAACCCTTAAGATTCATCCAGGTTGTTGGATATATAAATAGTTTGTTCCTTTTTAATACTGAGTAGTTTTCCGTTGTATGATTGTTCCAGAGTTTGTTTAACCGGTCACTTGTTGAAAGATATTTGGGTTGTTTCCAGTATTGGGCTATTACAAATAAACATTCATGGATGCTATACACAGTACGTACAAGTTACTGAATAAACATAAGTTTTCGTTTCTCTGAAAATGCCTAAGAGTTGTTGGGATATATATATATATATATACACACACACATATACATATATATATACACACACACACTGTATATATACATATATATGTATGTGGTTTTACTTTGTAGTTCCCTAATGGCTAATTATGTAGAACACCTTTTAGTGTGCTTCTTTATGCTCTATAACTCTTTTTTTGGTGAAATATCTGTTTATGTCTTTTGCCCTTTTTTCAATTAGATTGTTTTTTTTTCACTGTTGAATTTTGAGATGTCTTTATATATTCCAGATACAAGTTCTTTGTCAAATTTGTAGTTTGCAAATATTATCTCCAGGTCTGTAACCTATCTTTTCATTCTCTTAAAAAGATATTTTATAGACCAAAAAATTTAAGTTTTGATGAAGTCTAATTTATCATTCTTTTTCTCTTAGAAATTATGTTTTTGGATTCATATCTAGTACTCTTAACTCTATGTCCAGAAGATTTTCCTCTTGAATTAGAACACTTAAATATTTATTTTATTTAATACAAAAGAGTTTAGCCAAGAGCATGGAAACAAAACAACATGAGACAAACAGAACCCAAATAGCAAAGTTATCTACAAAATCCAGTGATATCAATACTTAGGTAAGTGTGGATGCACTGAACATCCTTCTCAAAAGGCAGACATTGTCAGGCTAGACAAAAATGCAAGGTCTAACTATATGTTATTTACAAGAGACACACCTTAGATTTAAAGACATAAATAGTTTGCAGGTAAAAGGATGAAAAAGATACAAAAGATACATAATAAAACAATAAGAGAGCTGGAGGTGCTATAATAAATAGCGCTTGACTTTAAGACAAGAAATATCATTAAAGAAAAAGGTGATATTTCAAAATAATAAGAGGATT
This sequence comes from Myotis davidii, assembly GCF_000327345.1. NCBI lineage: Eukaryota > Metazoa > Chordata > Mammalia > Chiroptera > Vespertilionidae > Myotis > Myotis davidii. The sequence continues at coordinate 5,659,940 of NW_006297811.1, read as the reverse complement.
ATTACATCAAGAATATATAAAAGTTAAAAATATACATACACACCTCACAACAGAGCCTCAAAATACATGAAGTAAAAATTGATGCAACTGAAAGGAAAAATGGGCAATTTAACAATAATATTTGGAGATTTCAATGGCCCAGTCTTAATAAATGATAGAACAACTCGATAGAAAATCAACAGAAATATATAAGTCTTCAAAACACTATCAGCTAACTTCATCTGACATTTATAAAACACTCCAAGGACTTCAGAATACAAATGCCTTTCAAGTGCACAGGCAACATTCTCTACGCTAGGTCACATACAGATCCAGAACAGAATTAAATTTGAGAAAGATATCTGGTAAAACCCAATCTCTTTGGAAATTAAATAACAGATTTCTGAATAATCTATGGGTCAAAGAATAAATCAAAAGGAAAAGTAAAAATACTTTTAACCGAATGAAACAAAAATACAACATATAAAATGTATGGAAAAAATCTAAAGTAATGCTGAGCAGAAAATTGATAATTTTAAATATATACCTTAAAAAACTAGAAAAAAAGAGTACACTAAACTGGAAATAAACAAAAGAAAGAAAATAACAAAGAGAATAGTGGAAATTATTGAAACAGAAATAAAACCAAAAAATAAAGATATTTAATGAAAAGTTGGTTCTTTAAAATGATGAACACAATTGACAAACCCTTAGCTAGAGTGAAAGAGAAAATAAGAGAGAAGGTGTCACAGATCACCAAAATCAGGAATGAAAGAAAGGACTGGTGCTACCTAAATTAAAATAATTATAGGAGAATATTATGAAATATTTAATGTCAATAAACTAGATAACTTAGGTGAAATAGACAAGTTCCTAGAAAGACACAAATTATCAAAACTTATGCAAGAAGTGGAAAATCTGAATAGCTCTATGACAAGTAAAGAAATTGAATTAGTAATTAAAAATATTCCCATATGGAAAACTGCAAAACATGGCTAAGATAAAATTGTAAAGACAGAAATAGATGGAGAAATAGTTCAGGTTTGTGTTTGGAAGACTCAATATTGTTAAGATGGATGCTCTTTCCGAGGTGATCTACAGGGAAACACAGTCATTTTCAAAATCCTAGCAGGCTTTTATTATAGAAATTGAAAACTTGACTGTAATATTTTTTGCTGTGTCAACTTTGCTAGTCTTTAGTTTCCAGCTATTTCATAAAACACTAATTCAGATGTTGCTGTGAAGGAAATTTGCAGATGTAATGAATGCCTTGATCATTTGATTTTAAGTAAGAGAGGTCATGGTGGATAATTTTGATTCAATTGCTTAGAAGGTCTTAATATCAGGGCAGAGGTTTCCCTGAGGAAAAGAGAAAAAATTTATCTGCAGACAGTAGCTTCAGCTCATGCCATGAGTTATTCTAGGCTGACCTTCCTGCCCGCCCACCTATGGGTTTCAGATTTGCTTCGTCAGCCCTTACAATCCCATAAGCCAATTCATTGTAATAAATCTCTTTATATATCCCCTACTGGTTTTGCTTCTTTGGTTGAACTCTGACTGACATATTGATCCAATAATTTATATGGAAATGCAAAGGATCTAGATTAGACACAACAATTTCAGAGCAGAACAAAGTTATAGGACTTACATTAACCAATTTTAAAACTTACTATAAAGCTACAGTAATCATGAAAGTTTGGTGTTGACATAAGGATAGGTATATAAATGAAAGAGATAAAATTGAGAATCCAAAAACCAACCTTTATATTTATGGTCAATTAATGATGCAAACCTATAGATGCACAAAGACCTATACATGAATATTCATAGCATCATTATTTGCAATAGTCCCAAGTGGAAACAACCTAAATATCCATTGATTGGTGAATGAATAAATAAAACTGTAGCCACCCATAGAATCGGTTACTGTTTAGTAATAAAAAGCAATGAAATATGTATACACGGACAACATGAATGAACTTCACAAGCATTGTGGCAAGTAAAACAAGCCAGACACAAAAGACAATAAAATTGTACGATTCCATTTATAGGAAGTGTCCAGAAAAGGAAAATCTATAGAGACAGACAGTAGATCAGTGCTTCCTGGGGCTGAGGAAGGACCAGGGATTCAGTCCAAATGAACTTTAAGAGATTTTGTGGAAGTCATGGAAATGTTCTAAAACTGGGCTGTGGTGATGGATGTACAGCTCACTAAAATTTACTAACAATATCATTGAATTATACTCTCACAATGGGCCTTTTACACTTTATTATACTTTAATTAAACTGCTAAAAATGTGAACAGAAAAATAACAGGGCAGTCCCAATGATCACCAAGGGAAATGGAAAGGAAAATTCTCTAGAAAGCAAGTTTAAAGTGACAGCAGAAGATAAAAATAAAGTCACTTTTGCAAATACTTTCCAGGAGTCCAGCACTTTTCATACATGTAAGTTACAGAGGTCTACATGGCAGTCACTAGATAGTGTGCTGTCTCTAAGAATGCCTTCCTTGCTCATGACAATTATATTTTCTCACAATGCCATGAGACCATATGAAGATATATTAAAACTTAGATTCGGCCATAGCTACCTTAGCTATAATATAATTTTACAATTTTCAGCTTAATGAGCCATAAACCATTTTCTATAGGATTCCAAGTGTAATGGGAAAAGCAATGAAAAAAATTACAAGTCAAAAGACAAGTGTAGAATTCCATGGGCTCAGGGTTGTTATTTAGTTTCTACACTAGCCAGTTGACTTTGCTTGGAAGAAACTCTACTCCAAGGTCAAACTCAAACCCCTGATTCCAGTTGGTCACTTAAAAAAAATGTGGGTCTGTAGTCTCAGTGGGCTTAGCAAAATAGTGTGGATGGCTTAGAACACTTACCTTAAAGGTAAATAAGGGAACAGCACAATTCACAACTCATATTAACCGTAAAAATCAAGGACAAAAAGAGCAGGAAAACTCAAGGCATAATGTCACACTATTTACCAATGGTAACATCAGACTCTTTTCTACTCTGCACATTTTTTTGGTCACACCAGGAAATAATGCTGAGCTGTCCCTTGAAGAGAACCAGTGGTAGATGCTGGTGGACTTTTGGAGTGAGAGACCCACTTGCTGTGATCACTGTGAAAAGGGGAGCCAGTGGCTCGTGTTTGCGGACTTTAAGCTAGCATGGAGATATTAGCTATTCTGGAAGCAGAAGCATTTTCATGTTGTG
>NW_006297811.1:5655390-5656238 GCF_000327345.1 Myotis davidii | reverse complement strand
TTAGATTATTGCTTCACTGGAGTGTAAAAGAGCCCCTTGGATTCAGATTTCTTAACTCTTCTTTTGAAATGGAGCGGATGAAACTTGCTTATCATTGTACTTAGTGAATTTCATTACAGGACTGTTATGTCTGTCAACGGGTGGCCACATGCCACAGTCGATTCCCCCAGCTATCAGAGCCATCCAGCTGGATGCTCCGTCTTTCCTCTCTGCCCACGTACCTTATCGCTGCCCAGCCGGAGCAGGCCACTGCAGCCCTGCTACTCAGGTTAATCTGGCACCAACAGCATTAAACTGACCTCAGCTGGACAATATTCTCCTTCTCCTCTCCTACCTGCCATCACCCTGACAATGGCCCCCAAGAACATCATTTCTAGAAAGGTAGGTGCCACTCTGACATTTTATAGGAGTGACACCTACTTTACAGCCCAACTGCTGACTTCCGGTTGGTTCTTCAGGTCAGTTCTGGGCCAGATACCCTGAGAGCAGGTAGTCTCATTTTTTTCAACTTTTATTAGGACAATTAGATGATGAAGTTGAAATCTTATCAGTTTTGAGAGCATAATCAGAAAGACCCAGATTTTTTTTTTTAAGGATAAAGAATATAGTGAATGCATTTAATTTAATTTTAAAAATACTAAATTCACCTTTTGTCCCCATTCCCAAAATTCTAAAAGGTAATGTTTTCAATTGCACTATTTTAAAAAGAGTCTGTACTTTTAATTTTGTGTCCTTATTAACCCAATACTTATTTAGGTCAGAGTTTTTAAAAAAATGCTCAGGTTGTTTGAGATTTGGGGCTTAAGCATTTGTTACAGGCTGGTGACATGTTGCCCTGCCTCTCTGTG
>NW_006297811.1:5633829-5638000 GCF_000327345.1 Myotis davidii | reverse complement strand
ATTAACCGTAAAAATCAAGGACAAAAAGAGCAGGAAAACTCAAGGCATAATGTCACACTATTTACCAATGGTAACATCAGACTCTTTTCTACTCTGCACATTTTTTTGGTCACACCAGGAAATAATGCTGAGCTGTCCCTTGAAGAGAACCAGTGGTAGATGCTGGTGGACTTTTGGAGTGAGAGACCCACTTGCTGTGATCACTGTGAAAAGGGGAGCCAGTGGCTCGTGTTTGCGGACTTTAAGCTAGCATGGAGATATTAGCTATTCTGGAAGCAGAAGCATTTTCACATTCTAAATTGTATGGAGAAATTTATTGAGATTATTGAGATTATTGCTTCACTGGAGTGTAAAAGAGCCCCTTGGATTCAGATTTCTTAACTCTTCTTTTGAAATGGAGCGGATGAAACTTGCTTATCATTGTACTTAGTGAATTTCATTACAGGACTGTTATGTCTGTCAACGGGTGGCCACATGCCACAGTCGATTCCCCCAGCTATCAGAGCCATCCAGCTGGATGCTCCGTCTTTCCTCTCTGCCCACGTACCTTATCGCTGCCCAGCCGGAGCAGGCCACTGCAGCCCTGCTACTCAGGTTAATCTGGCACCAACAGCATTAAACTGACCTCAGCTGGACAATATTCTCCTTCTCCTCTCCTACCTGCCATCACCCTGACAATGGCCCCCAAGAACATCATTTCTAGAAAGGTAGGTGCCACTCTGACATTTTATAGGAGTGACACCTACTTTACAGCCCAACTGCTGACTTCCGGTTGGTTCTTCAGGTCAGTTCTGGGCCAGATACCCTGAGAGCAGGTAGTCTCATTTTTTTCAACTTTTATTAGGACAATTAGATGATGAAGTTGAAATCTTATCAGTTTTGAGAGCATAATCAGAAAGACCCAGATTTTTTTTTAAGGATAAAGAATATAGTGAATGCATTTAATTTAATTTTAAAAATACTAAATTCACCTTTTGTCCCTATTCCCAAAATTCTAAAAGGTAATGTTTTCAATTGCACTATTTTAAAAAGAGTCTGTAATTTTAATTTGATGTCCTTATTAACCCAATACTTATTTAGGTCAGAGTTTTTAAAAAAATGCTCAGGTTGTTTGAGATTTGGGGCTTAAGCATTTGTTATAGGCTGGTGACATGTTGCCCTGACTTTCTGTGTATGTGAGTCACAGAATGTCTACTTTTTGAATTCAAAAGTTGTAGTCCTACTCACTTTTTGTAAATGACCCATACACAATTAAAAAGAAGTGTATGCTCTGTGGGGAACAAGTGTTATATATCTATTAATTCAGGGTTAGTATAAATTATTTAAAGTTTCACGTCCTTTTTAATTTTCTATTTTATCCTGTCAGAGACTGGGAATGCTATATTAAAACTTTCATTAGAATTGCCTCTCAATCTTTTTTTCCCCCAAAGGCTTTATTTTATATATTTCTTGATTCATTTTATATATTTCTTAATTACGGCATATTCATGATGGAGTTACTTTGTTATAGAATAATTCTTTTTTACCTTATCTAATGTTATTGGCTTGAAATCTACTCTATTTGATATTTATATTTTTGCCCTTCCTTTCGCTTTATCTTTGCCTGATAAAATTTATTAATTTTTTTCTAAGTTTCGACATCATTTTTGAGTGTTTTTTGGTAAGAACCATCTGGTTAGAAATTATTTTCTAATCCAATCTTAGAATTTTTGTTTTTAATTTAAAGTTCGTCATTTACATTTATCTATGTGAACCGCTAGTTCTGATTTATGTCATCTTGCTTTATGTTTACTTGTGTTTTTTGTTTTTGCATTTGTCTTTTCTATCTTTACTCTATTAAGAATACAATAAAGAGGACATCTTGCTTCAAATTTTGCTGGTCATTTTTAAAAGTTTAAAAAATACTTTAAGCATATCTTTAATGTTCAAAGTGCCCATCAGTAGATGAGTGGATAAATAGGCTGTGGTGCATGTACACCATGGAATACTAGGCAGCTGTAAAAAAGAAAGATCTCTTACCCTTTAAGACAGCATGGAGGGACCTGGAAAGTATCATGCTAAGTGAAATAAGCCAGTCAGAGAAAGAAAAGTATCACATGATCTCACTTATATGTGGGATCTAATGAACAAAATTAGCTGATGAACAAAATAAATCCAGAGACATGGAAGGATGGAAGAGGCTGACAAATTTCAGAGGGAAGGGGGCGGGAGAAGAGATTAACCAAAGAATTTATATGCACACATGCATAACTCATGGACACAGACAACTTGTGGTGAAGACTGGGGCTGGGGGTGGGGGGCTGAGAAGGGGGCAGTGAGAGGGGGAAAGGGAGTGGGAGTAGGGTGGAGGGGATAAATGGGGGGAAAGGGAGACATCCATAATACTTTCAACAATAAAGATACATTTTTTAAAAAGTAAAGGAATACATTTTGACTTCTTGATATGTCAAACAAAGGCCAATATTAACTACATTAATGGCTATGGACTCAGACTATTATATACTTAGAAATACAAGACTTCAGAATTTTTTTTATTTTCTAGATTCAGTTTGATAATATTTATTATAGTTACTTATATTTAACTCTGCATTTATTTGATTTTAATGCTGATGCATATCTTTTCACATGCTTACTTTTTAACTCCTAAAATCTCAGTTACTATTTATTGCTTTTTAATTATTACTTACTGCTTTTTTTGTGTAGAATTAGTACTTGAATAATTCGGGAGAATGTTTACTTGAGGAATGGATATATTTTGGGTGTCTTTGCATATATAAAAGTATCTATTGCCATTTCTCATAAAAGACAACTGGGATAGAATTTCTGGTTCCCTCAAATAGTCACTTACCAAGTTCTAGGTTTTGGTATGTTATTTTCTCTCTAGGACTCACTCCTTATTCATAAAATGGTGACAATAGCCATTGCCCCAGTTATTTTATAGAATTTTGTGAGGCTAAAGCCAGAAAATAGACATGAAAGTACATTGAAGCTATAAAGGCCACTGAAATATGAGATGTTACTATTTTTCACCGATTCTAACATGAGGTACAATGTTTTAATCTTGTCTAGTCTGATTCATTTTTTTATTTGCCCATAAATCACTCCTGCTCAGGTCAGTAACTTTTTTAGAAGCACCTTCTTTTCCGGATCCATCTGTTCCCTCCAACCTTCCTGGTCCAACCACCTGATGGGTCAAGCCCAAAGAGGCTTTCTTGTATTTAAATCCTTTTAATTTTCCTTTTAAAATAAAAAATGGGTTCTTGGTCATTGAAAATAGAAAACAACACAAAAAAGTAATATAATAATGTTCAAATTAACTCTAAAGCAATTAATTCTAAAGTAATTCTTAAGTATTTCTAATACACAAGAACATTTGACTTTTTTACATATACATCACCGTTTTCTCTTTAAAATCAATAATTATAATGTTCCATGAGCTGATTTTAAATAATTTTTTATTGTTGTATATAACAAAGTACACAGTTATAAGTGTATAATTTGATTAATTTTTCATGAAGTGACCCATTTGAGTAACCACAAAGCAGGACAGAAGGAGAAATATCAGCAGCCCATGTACCCGCTCCTTGAACTACCAGTTCCCTCCCCTGGAGAATCACTGTCATGACTTCTGTAAGATCTGTTAAGTTGTGTGTGTGTGTGTGTTTTAATAGTTTGTTTCTTTTTAAAAAAATTAATTAAATTTATTGGGGTGACTACCCATTAGCTTTGACTACATTAGAACTTGATGTGAATAAATCACACACCATGCATTCTTTTGTTTAGGTTTTTTATAAAAAAATCTTTATTGTTGAAAGTATCACAGATGTCTTCCCTCCCCCCGACCCCCCAACCCCATTGCGCCCTCCACCCATTCCTGCCCTGCCCCAGGCCTTCACCACCCTATGTCTGTGTCCATGGACAATGCATATAAATATACAAGTTCTTTGGTTAATCTCTTCCCATGCACCCATCCACCCCTGCCTTCCCTCTGAGCTTGGACAGTCTGTTTGATGTTTCTATGTCTAGGAATCTATTTTGTTTCAGTTTATTTTTTTCATTAGATTCCACATATGGCTGAGGTCATGTTATACTTATCTTTCTCTGACTGGTTTATTTCACTCAGCATAATACTCTCCAGGTCCCTCCCTGCTGTTGCAAAGGGTAAGAGATG
>NW_006297811.1:5632040-5632694 GCF_000327345.1 Myotis davidii | reverse complement strand
ATGAGATGTTACTATTTTTCACCGATTCTAACATGAGGTACAATGTTTTAATCTTGTCTAGTCTGATTCATTTTTTTATTTGCCCATAAATCACTCCTGCTCAGGTCAGTAACTTTTTTAGAAGCACCTTCTTTTCCGGATCCATCTGTTCCCTCCAACCTTCCTGGTCCAACCACCTGATGGGTCAAGCCCAAAGAGGCTTTCTTGTATTTAAATCCTTTTAATTTTCCTTTTAAAATAAAAAATGGGTTCTTGGTCATTGAAAATAGAAAACAACACAAAAAAGTAATATAATAATGTTCAAATTAACTCTAAAGCAATTAATTCTAAAGTAATTCTTAAGTATTTCTAATACACAAGAACATTTGACTTTTTTACATATACATCACCGTTTTCTCTTTAAAATCAATAATTATAATGTTCCATGAGCTGATTTTAAATAATTTTTTATTGTTGTATATAACAAAGTACACAGTTATAAGTGTATAATTTGATTAATTTTTCATGAAGTGACCCATTTGAGTAACCACAAAGCAGGACAGAAGGAGAAATATCAGCAGCCCATGTACCCGCTCCTTGAACTACCAGTTCCCTCCCCTGGAGAATCACTGTCTTTCTCAAGCTTGGCTGCGCACTGGAATCAGCCAGGGAGCT
>NW_006297811.1:5621904-5631867 GCF_000327345.1 Myotis davidii | reverse complement strand
TTTTGTTGAAAGTATCACAGATGTCTTCCCTCCCCCCGACCCCCCAACCCCATTGCGCCCTCCACCCATTCCTGCCCTGCCCCAGGCCTTCACCACCCTATGTCTGTGTCCATGGACAATGCATATAAATTCTCTGGTTAATCTCTTCCCACAACCATTCCCCACCCCTTCCCTCTCCGTTTCTTTGACGAAGTATTGTGTTTGTGAAGTTCACCTATGTTGCTCTTAGCAGTTTGTTTTTTTTTAAATTATTGTACAGTATCTCATTATATGACTATACCACCATTATTTTTAAAACACATTTTTATTGATTTCAGGGAGAGGAAGAGATAGAAATTATGAGAGAGAATCATGGATTGGCTGCCTCTGCACGCCCCCTATTGGGGATTGAGCCAGTAGCCTGGGCATGTGCCCTGACCAGGAATCAAACCATGACCTCCTGGTTCATAGGTCAATGCTCAACCACTGAGCCACACCAGCCTGGCTACCACCATTATTAATGGACACTTGGTTTATGTCCAGCTGGGGCTATTACAAATAGAGTAGCCATGAACATTTCTGCACAGGTCTTTTGGAATAAATATGTGTGGGAACATGTATCATGGTGTCAACAATAAAAATAAAGTTTTAAAAAAATGCCCTTTTGGCCTAAGCTGGCTTGAGAATGAATTTAGTTATAATCAGGAGTCCTGGCCAATATGTGTGGTTTTAACAAAAGGCAGAAATTAAACAGATGGAGAAGGGTGGGGAGGGAATTCTAGGTAGGGAGAGAGTTGAGCCAAGGTTTGGAGGCCAAAATGTCGTGCTCTGCTCTGACAGCTTGGTAGAATTAACACCTCAGCAGGTCAAGGAAGACAGGCAGAGGAGAGGACACAAAATTGGTTCCCTAGGGTGGGAACATCTGAGCATTCCACCAGGAGGAGCTTCAAAAGGGATGGTAAAGAGGGTACTAAAAAGGGTTACCTCACAATTTGCTCAGGAAGAGTTCCTGACATACACACACTCTCCCCAGTAATGGCAAGCACTAGTGCAGACAAAAACTGCACATTTTTCTTATCTAGCTCAACCATAAATCTCCTACTGAATTTAAAAGGAAAATGAAGCATTGACTCATCCACAGAGGGATGTAAAGCAAAAAGGAAAGAATTCGCTGTAATTAAGATTGCAAAATTGCTTTGGTATCATCTCCTGTTTGGTGGCTGGAGTATTTCTGATTTGTTGTCCTTTTAGGACTGGGAAAATGAATCAGGGAGCTTTCAACCGTGCTTGTCTTCTGAACACATAGCCCTTCTGTGGTCCTCATTTCTTTGTGGTATTTCAGTTCCTTATCTTGAGGTCTTTCAGCTTATCAGTGATATCCTTTTTAAAAAATATGTTTTTATTAATTTCAGAGAGAAAGGGAGAGCTAGAGCGAGAGAGAAACATCTATGATGAGAGAATCATTAATCGGCTGCCTCCTGCATGCCCCCTACTGGAGGATGTGCCTGCAACCCAGGCATGTACCGTGACCAGAAATCAAACTGTGACCTCCTGGTTCATAGGTCAACGATCTACACCAGCCGGCCTATATTCTTAATCTTCTTATTCGAGTTTATTGGAGTTGTACTTGCCTTTTATGACACACTTTCTCATACAACTTAGTAGACTCTAGTGTGGGCTCCCTGTCAAGAAGGGAGGAAATTAGTGATCCATGTAAGCCAATCAACACTGGAACCCTGGTGTTCCACTCTGTGATAGAGTGAAAGCTCATCTTACTCTAGCTGTCAAGGCTCAGCTTTTTCGTTAAAATTATTCAGCAGTGAGGAATTGACTTTGAGATCACAGGAGGGTTTGGCAAGCCTGGAAATGTACAATGTGTTAGAATCATATCACATTTCCCCCCCATTCTGCCACTGACCCATTTGTGCTCATGACTACCTTAGAGCAGGCATTTTAGTCAGAGACCTACTTTTCCTCTCACCACATAATGATAATGAAACTGTTCAGCCTGATTTCCATGGATTTTAAGGGAACGACTGAGAAAAGTGTTTTCTGGAATGAGAGTCATTTTAGCAGGGGTAATGGAAGGAAACCAGGAAGTCATTATGAGTTCCTCACAGGCCATCAGGAGCCATCCCTCTGGCCATACCTCTAGGGAAAATGCCAATCTTCTTGGGAAATGATCAGCGTTGTGGTAGTTGGCTGATGCCTTCTTCTCTGTTAGTCCTGCTTCTTGGCTTTTTTTCTTTCTCAGATTTTCTGTTAGTGCAGTTGTCCTGTAATCTCCATGTTAGCCACGTCCCCCTACTGCCCTGGCTATGCAGTGCACATCAGAATCCTAAGAGCAGAGAAACACAGAACAGGCTAGATTTTGTTTGAGAGCAGGAAGAAGTGATACTCAAACTTCCTGAGCCACTCCCCTAACTTCACCAAAAGTGCCTTAGGTGTTTGCTGTGAAACATGACTACCATTGGGCTGTAAATAGTAAACAGATTGGGCCTACTCACAGATGGAAACCTCAGGATGACAAAGGCTGCAATAGGGCAGGAAGGAGCCTATGTCTGATGGGCAAGGGAGCACCATAAAGAGGCTGAACACTACCTGCTGGATGCTAAGCTTTGTTTTGTGCCCTTAGGAATTTTATTTTTTCCTAGGAAGAAAATCTAGCAATGTGTCTAGCAGTTATTACATGCTCAATAAGGTTTTCTTTTTTAATGAAAGAATAAAATAAAAATAAATTAATAAATATGTGTATTTTCAACAACAGCAGCAGCAACAACAAAAACACAATTAACTATATAGAGATGTTAATATTTGAGAAGTGTTCACTATTGAGTCCCCAGGAAAGTGAAATACATCTCACTATATTACCTGCAACAAATACTGGTGGGAAAGCCCAATCAAGAAGATTTCTCCTTTTTCAGCCATCACGAGTAAGCTAAGGAGACATATCTGGGAGAATGGGATCTATGCGAGTGTGTATCAAGGAAGCAAACACCAAGATGAAGGTAGAATACAAAGCTTTTTTGGAATAACCCCTGTAAAGGAGAAGGAAGAGGGAGCAGGGGTAGACAAAGGAAGCTAGCAAACTGCAATGCAGGCTTGACACCTATGAGAGGAGAGGGGAAAGAAGAAGTTTGCATAGGAAAAGCCTAAGACGTGGGCTCTATTCTGACAGTCTAGGATAGTAGAAGATCCCATGTTCTGGAAATGGCCAGGATCCGGTACCCTGCCATGCTCAGTTGTTGACAGGGATTGCATGTGTCCTTGATTCAAACACTACAGTGGATGCTGAAGACACACTTATATGGCTGCCCCAGAGGAAATCTCAGCTCCTTAAGCAAGTTGCACTCTTAAAGTTTACTATATTTATTTTGTAAGAATCATGTCATAATGAATCTGCAGTAACATTGTTGTCAGAAGAATGACATAAAGCATTATCCTGTACTACAGGCATCTCCAGGAGCATTGGAATTGGCATGGGGACGAGAGCCGGTGTTGTATAACAAAAATAGTGAATGAAACTGAGGACTTTTGTTTCCAGTTATAATGTTGTGGTTAATAAAAGACTGATGACTCCATTGACAAAAACAAGAAAAGTCAGATAAAAAAAGCCCAGTTATTTGAAAGGACCAAGGGCTGCCGAGGAAGCCAAGAATTGAGGGACCAAGGTCCAAGAGAGAAAATGTTTACTGTGGAGAGCACATTCTGCATGCTGCTCCTCTCCGGAGGCATTTTTAAAATCCTGGACTAGAGGACGAGGCTGGTTGCTAAGCAGAGACATAGGCAATCTCAGAGCTGGGTGGCAAATGGAGTTTGGGCGCAGTAAAGTAGCCAGGTCTTGAAGGGCCAAGATGCCAGAGAGAAAGGAGGTGCAGAGAAGTAAATTCACATTTGGCAACAGTCCTTTCCTTGAGGCATTTTCTGATTCCTAGTCCCAGCATGCTAGGTGGCTATGAAGCTGAACAGAAAGCAGAGTGAACTTTTTTTAGCAGCTTCATGGTGCTAAGGGAATAAAAATCGGAGCCCAAGACCTGTTAAAAACGTGGGCACTAGTCCATGCCCTACGCTCTCAGTTGACTGCACCATAAGGGCTAAGGTAGACTAAGTCTCCAAAGGGTGCAAAAGCAATGTGCTCACTCCCTGGCAAAGGGTAGTACAAATGCACTGTGGAGCAGGATAACATTGCACCTCTACGATGCTTCAATTACAATTTTTGGCATTCAATAAGAAATTGCCACTCATATACAAAAAGAGGACAAGGAAAGAAATAAACAATGGATATAGACTTATAGGTATCCAAGGTATTCAATCGATCAGCCATACATTTTTCTCCTAATTATTGTGATTGATATGTCAAATAGAACAGATTATAAGATGGACAATTTCACCAGATAATTGCAATCTATTAAAAAGGGGAAAATAAAGTAGAATTTTAAGAAAGGAAAAGTATAATAACTAATGTAACAATCAGTTTCAGATGGATCCTCAGTTGAGAGGATAAATGTATTGGAAGAGAGGACAGTAAAAAATACATAGACTAAAGCAGAGGGAGGAAAAAAAGGATGGAAAGTGCTGAAAAGAGCAAACTAGCACAATTTCTTTATAACTAATAAAAAATACAGAAAGAGCCCTAACTGGTTTGGCTCAGTGGATAGAGCATCAGCCTGAGGATGCAAGGGTCCCAGGTTCGATTCCGGTCCAGGGCATGTACCTTGGTTGCGGGCACATCCCCAGTAGCGGGTGTGCAGGAGGCAGCTGATCAATGTTTCTCTCTCATCGATGTTTCTAACTCTCTATCCCTCTCCCTTCCTCTCTGTAAAAAATCAATAAAATATATTTAAAAAAATACAGAAAGAAATTTCAAGAATATAAAGATCTGAAGTATGTGATTACAAACTTAAGGTAAATGAAATATATGGAACACCATACTATAACAGAATCTGCATTCTTTTTAAGTACTTTTTAACAAAAACTGACTATTCTCTGGGGCATAAAGCAAGATGTAATAGTTTTAAAAGATTGAGAAATTTAAAAGGATGCTCACTGATCACAGTGGAATTAAACTAGAAATAAATAACAATAAAACAAATAGAAAATCCCCCAAACTTTTGAAATTAAGCAATATACTTTTTTTTTTTTTAAATATATATTTTATTGATTTTTTACAGAGAAGAAGGGAGAGAGATAGAGAGCTAGAAACATCGATGAGAGAGAAACATCGATCAGCTGCCTCCAGCACATCTCCCACTGGGGATGTGCCCGCAACCCAGGCACGTGCCCTTGACCGGAATCGAACCCAGGACCTCTCAGTCCACAGGCCAACGCTCTATCCACTGAGCCAAACCGGTTTTGGCAGCAATATACTTTTATACAATATATATATATATATAATAGAAAATCCCCCAAACTTTTGAAATTAAGCAATAACTTTTATACAATCCAAATTAGATGGAGATGGAAAAATATTTGGAATTTAATGATAGTAAAATATCACATTATCAAAATTTGCAGTCTAAAGCTAAAGCTTTGAAGATAAACTTATGGCCCCATCTACAAATAAAAAAAGGTATTTCTTAAAATCAATAATATAAGTATTAACTCAGAAAGTTAGAAAAGTAACTGCAAATTAAACCCAAAGAAAATAAAAGGAAGTAAGTGCTAAAGGAAAGATTGGAAATCACTGAAGTAGAAAATAAATGCATAATAGTCGTCTAACTCTTGCATAGAGTTCTTTTTTTCTGGATGAACTGACATAAAGTATTACTAAAATTTGGCAACAATGAGATATTTAACATCAGTATGAACAGAAAGCCTAATTGAATGTGATAACAAATGTGAATTTTGGATATTTTAAATAGATGAATTACCACCATTTTACAGTAAAGTTACTGAAACGGAAATGTAATAATAATGTTTTAGAACCTTGTCTGTAACACACTTTATGGTGTTCCTGTAAACTTTGCTGTTTAATCCTGTAGTTTGAGGGTTCTCTTGTTCTTCATTTTTCTTTGTGATTACAGAATTTTTAATTTAATACATACAATAGTTTATAAAAGCAATTTTTTAGAGAAAGATAAAAGTTGAAGCATTGAAAAGACAGACATAATTGATAACCTCCAATCAAGAAGAAAAGAACAGGGACAAATAACAAATATGAGAATAAAAAGGAGATACTATTACAAATCTTGCACATATTAAAAGGATAAAAATTGCCCCAGTGGCCTAATGGATAAGGCATTGGCCTCCTTAAGAGGATAAAAATATATTGTAAGCAATAAATTTGGAAAATTCATATGAAATTGCCAAATTCCTAAAATCACACATCTTACCAAAACATCTGGGACCTGGGCTTCCCTAACAGCCCGGCTTAATTAGGTCGGCTGGTCTAATTAGCATATTATGCTTTTATTATTATAGATTATAAAATAACTTTATTTTGGTTTTCTTTAATGTCTCTTAATAATGGTCTGTGATTATCTTTATAGAAACTACACAGTTTTGTTGCACATCTTTTGGCCAATTTATTTGTAAGAATTCATTGTTTTTTAAAGCAATGGTAAATAGTATTATTACTTAATTTTCATTTTACATATTTTAATATGCTTCTATATAGAATTGATTTTTGTACATACATCTTGTATCTGACAATGTTAATAAAGTTATTTATGAATTCTAATAGTTAGTCTAGAGACTATTTTAGTATTTCTACATATTCTTAATCATATTTTTTAAATACTTAAACAATTTTATTTCTTCATATTCAATTCTTACTTTTCCCCTGATTTGTTGCACTTGGATAGGATTCCTAGTATAAATAATGATAACAGACATCCTTATCTCATGTCAGAACTCAAAAGAAAGCTGTAAGTATTTCACCATATGTGATGTTTACTACAGATTTTAAAAAATGAAATTAAGGACATTTCCTTCCATTCCACTGGAGAAAGCAATGCCAGGTATAATCAGTACTTTTGTTTTCTGGATACAAGAGCAGCCCATTTTCAAAGAACCAAAGGATGACAAAATATATACACAGAAAATAGGCCAGTAGTTCTCGAAGTGCAGTGCAATCTCTGACGAGAAAAAACACCCCGCCTCCTCCCTGATTCCTTTTTATGCCTTGAAATGGATTAGTCCCCAGTGTCTCCAGCACATCGTCTGAACACACGCTACCAAATATGGGGTAAGAAAGACACGTTCTGGTTCATTCTGTCTCCTTCCATTGTCTTTGTCTGAGTGGCAATGATTTGGGAAATCATTTACACGGGTGACTCAATTTAATAATTATGTGAAGATGCCATGAACTGGCCAGGTGTTAGGTTGTTCACAATCATATTGGGTCAGTGTTTATTTCTTCACATTCTTCTTTGTTTTGCACAGGCTCTGGGCCTGAAAACTGTCCTTTAGCCTGTGTAGACATGGCCCTGACAGACAATGACACTTCCACCACTCTCAGCCCAGAGCTGCAGTCTACACTCGCAGGATTCTATCACCCTGTTCCTTGTTCTCTTTCTTCTCCTTCCCCCCTCCCCACAGGCTCTCTCTTATCCCAATAGAAACTGGAGGAAAAGTGAGCCTCCTGCAGCTTCTGCTTTAAAAGATAACGATGATGATGATTTACGATTCCTTGAGAATCTTACTCCAAGAGCAAGTATATAAAGTGGCATGCATTCAGTGCATTCAATTCCTCAAATTGCTATGTTTACACACAAGTTAGTTCATGACATTGTGCAAATTAAAGTGCTTGTTTAAAAAATGAAGGCTTTCACAGTTGTCTGAGAGATACCTATTGTTCTTTGAATCAAGGAGCCAATCATAGCATTCATTAATGACTTTCATATATTCTTCATCATCGAAGCTTTTTACAAGCTCCACATTACAAGTCACTCTCAACACATGAGTACATTACCACTCACACATGGAAATGTGCTCATTTGCAGATAAATAAATGTTAAAAAAATAAATAACTTATATTACTAGAATCTTATTTTGATTGATTGATTGATGAGAAGGTAATCACATGGTTAAATGAGTGTATAGGGAGGCCAGCTCCCCGAGGGTGACTGCTGTCACTCAGACCCCGCACTCAGAGGGCCCGTGCTGGCTTCATGTTCTGTCGTCATCCTTTTGAAATTCTTTTTTTTTAAAAAATATTCTATTGATTTTTTACAGAGAGGAAGGGAGAGGGATAGAGAGTTAGAAGCATCGATGAGAGTGAAACATCGATCAGCTGCCTCCTGCACAGACCCGACTGGGGATGTTCCCCAGCAACCAAGGTACATGCCCTTGACTAGAATCGAACCTGGGACCCTTCAGTCCGCAGGCCGACGCTCTATCCACTGAGCGAAACCGGTTAGGGCTATTGATTGCTTTTTGTATGTGTTCTGATGAGGGATAGAACTCACAACCTTGGCGCATTAGGGCAGCACTCTAACCAACTGAGTCCAACTGAGCTACCCAGCCAGGGCCACTAGAATCTCACTATTAAAGCATGCTGGCACATTGGTTGCTTTGAATGATATTAAATATTTCCCCAAACTTAGAAATGGTGTCAAGTAGGTCATAAATGGATGCTCACCTGGAAACAGTCAGATGCATGCTGTAATACTGTCATGCACATTTATATATATATGTCATTTTTACATTTAAAAATGATGCAGTCCAGGTGGTATGTGGGACGAGAGAGGTTAGAGATAGAACTTCTAAGTTGTCTGAGAAGATTAAAGTCCTGGGAAGAACAAAACAGACAGGCAGGATGGGAAAGACCTCCACTTTCTTTGGGGTTAAATTCACTGGTGGCTTTTCAACTGTACTTACTGTTTCATTTTTATTTGTGTGAATGCTACAGCAGTAGAGGACTACCCACATGCTGGCATACAGGCACACACTGTAGTCAGAGGAGTTCACATGGGGTCTGGAGGATGACACTGCCTCTTAAGGGGGTTGTTTGGAACTATACAGGGACATCTCCAGTTGGTGCAATGACTGAAGGATGAGAGATGCTCTGACATTCAGTGTATGCCTTCAGGAGATGTTAAAAATTCAGCAACTTCTTGAACAGTTCTGCACAAACAAAAATTGTCATGCCAAAAATGTATAGCAGTCCCCCCTTATCTGAAGTTTTGCTTTCCCCAGTTTCAATTACTCACAGCCAATCACAGTCCAAAAATTTTAAGTGGAAAATCCCAGAAATAAACAATTCATAAGTTTTAAATTGCACACTGCTCTGAGTAGCATGATGAAATCTCATGCAGTCCTGCTCTGTCCTCCCGGGAAGTGAATCACTTGTTTGTCCAGCATATCCACACTGTATAAGCTTCCTGCCCACTAGTCACTTAGTTATCAGATCAACTGCCAATGCATCACAGTACTCGTGTCCAAGTAACGTTTATTTTACTTAATAATGGCCCCAAGCACAAGGGTAGTGATACTGGCAATTTGGATACACCAAAGAGAAGCCATAAAGTGTATGTGTGAGTAGGATAAAACATAGTATGCATAGAGTTTGGTATTATCCATGGTTTGGGCATCCACTGAGGGTCTTGGGACATAACCCCCAAAGATAAGGGAAGACTACTGTAAATTATTTCATCTCGTCTTTGAGAAGAAGCTGAGTGGTTTTTTTGTTGTTGTTCAGATGCATTGATTGTTCCCATATCGGGATCTTTGGGTTTCTAATGGTTGTCATGAGTTGTAGGAATCTGTAAGCCACATTTCATGAGATCTCAAGCTCATCCAAACTTCTCTTCTGACTTCCAGAATCATTATCCAACTGTGTACTATTATACATCTCCATCTGGGTATCCCAGAGGACCTAATTTATCACATAGAAACCAAACTCTTTTCTCTCTCAAATCTTCTTTTCATCTCAAACATCCCCTGCATTGGTACAGCCAAGGTGGTCAAGTTAAAAACCTGGAGATCATCCTATATGCTTACTCTCCTCACCATCCCTAAATCCCGGGTCTCCTCTCACTAAAT
>NW_006297811.1:5619939-5621863 GCF_000327345.1 Myotis davidii | reverse complement strand
TCCTGCTGCTACTGCCTTAGTTCAACCTGTTTGCATCTTTCACCTGGACTATTTCATTAATCTTCTACTACTCTCTTTGCCTCACTGCATTAATTAGGAATCTTTTGGTTGCAAGTGACAGAGAACTCTTAAGGCTTTTATAACTTAGAAGTCAGAAGATTCAGGGACAGTTCAATCCAGGCTCTATCTCATTCCATCCTTACACTCTCCTTTTGTCTGTGTGGCTTCATCCTAGGTAGGCTCTTCCAATGTGGATCATGCTGCCAACTCAGTTTCACGTCTCAGTTGAAAGAGACGGCCTCTTTCTTAGTTGCTGCAGCATAGCCCCAGAATCAGTTCCTCTGGGCCTTCACCATGTCATATGTTCAACTGAGCTTGCAAGGGAGTCAAGTCATCCTACACAAGCCCTATTGAATGGGCACGGGCAGCAGTGTTTTCTAGAACAAAAGAAAGAATGTGTACTTGGTAGTAAATATCCAACCCAAGCTCTAACCCAAGCTCTACTCAGGTACCAGAGTGATCCTTTTCTGCCTATTGAATCACATCCTTCTTCAGATAAAATCTTGCCATAATTTCCCATTGCCTACATGATAAAAGTTAGAAAAACACGAGTGGCACTGTAAAATCTGACCTCTGCCTACTTCTCACTTCTGCTTCTCCCCTCACCTGGCTCCTCAATCTGCCTTGGCTCCTACCACTGAAATTCCCTAAACACCTTATGGTTTTCTGTGCTTTAAATTTGCTCAGAAAACACACCCCATTTCTCCACCCAGAATAAGCCTATTTATTAACGCCTTTTTGCTAACCCTTTCCCTATCGTTTGCATCCCCACTGAACCTGCAACTGTCACAAAAGTCTATCCTGATTGGTCTGTCTTCCCCTCTGAACTGTCAGCTCCTTAAGATCAGGCAGACATTTATCTTTGCATCCCAAACACCTACAGCATGACTCACTGTTGGTAGTTACATATGTATTGAATGTTTTAGTTAATAAAGTATAATAAAAACAAAATGTTTATTATTAACAAAGCCAAACATATAAATGTAGATTTATTGACAGTTGATAAATTAAAATGCAGAAAAAGGAATAAAAAGTGTTCTTAGTGCGGGGGGGGGGCAAGGGGCAACAACTACTGGTACTTTGGGTGGCACATTTTATTATAGTATTATCTAGCAGGGCACTGTGTTAATTCATTAAATGATCACTTGGGGGGGGTGGAAACATAATTTGGTTAAGACCATACTTGAGATTTATTTTTATGTAATTATGGTGGCCTGAGAAAGAGTAAACTTGAGCTGGTGAGTAATTGCAGTGGATGTAAGATTAGTGAAACTATTCGCGTTGATTGTTTTGTCTTCTAAACCTAAGATCTTCCCAGAGTGTGCTATTCAGATGGAAACAACCGCCAAGCACTCAAGCTAATGGCCAAGGTCATTTTTCCAGCAAGGCAGCCATGCAGCTGTGTCCAGTGCCCTAGGCAGGACTTGAAAGAACTTTGTCTTTCCGTTTCCAGTGTGAGTGGGGGTGGGGGCGGGGGTGGGAGGTGGAGGGAGCACCACAGGTCTGCTTTGAACAATGTTCCAAAGAAAGCTCCCCTAGCACAGTGAATAATAAACAATTCTCTTTCCCCTTGAGGTTCAACTCAAAGAACATTTTTTATTAGGACTTTTTTAAGAATTTAGAGAGAGCAAAATTTGGGTTTTGTCAGAACAATGAAAGCTCAAGATTATGGGGATCATGGCTGTATTTATATATAATTTTGTCCCAAATTGACTGTCTCTAGAGTTCAAATTCTTCTGAAAAGTGTCAATCATCATTTCACTGCACTGAGCCGTCATCTGAGCTAAGAAGGGAACTCGGTTTCTTAACTTCTCAGGCAGAACTCCATCTATTAGAACAGTGTGCCTCTCAATTGTGTCTTAAA